>NW_026057578.1:6614269-6809848 GCF_023721935.1 Panthera uncia | reverse complement strand
GTAATGTATGTGAAGCAATGACCAAGACTAAATCAGATGAGATGCTTTTCCTCCTACCACTAACATAAAATATGACAAACAAGGGGATGGGTGGGGGGGGGAAGTGGATTCTGGGAAGGGGAGATAATGAAAACAGAGGACCCAGGGAAAAGCTTTGCTGTGTGTTTAAGGAACAGTGAGAAGGCAAGTGTGCCTAAAGTAACATCAGTAAGAGGGAGCCGGGTAGAGCATGTGGCCAGAGAAAAGGCATGGCGTAAGGTCACATAGGGCCATTTGGCTACTGTAAATATGCTGGATTTTATTTGGACTGAAATAAGAAGCCGGGGTAGGGTTTTAAGCAGAGTTATGACATTACCTGATTCACGTGTCAGGAGTTTTGTTCCAGCTGCTTTGATGAGAATGACACCACAGGTGGGCAAGAGTAGAAGTGAGAAGATCCACTAGGGGATGAAGGGAATGGTCCAGGGCAGATACAATGCCGCCTGGATGGATGCAGTACAAGCCACTAGTTGTGGATTTTTAACTCATTCAGACTGTACGGCCCATGAGATAGGTTGATGGACTGTCTACAAGGAATGGGATGGGGTCTGGGGCTAGAATAAAGAATTCCCTCAAGGTTTGTGCCTATGCAATGGAAAGGGGAAAAAATGTCACTTACTAAGAAGGGGTATCTGGGGAAGGAGGCTATTTGGTGGGGAATCCAGAGTTTAGATTCAGCCCCATTAAGTCTGAGATGCCTGATAATATCTAGAAGGCAGCTGAGGTCTAAATCTGGAACTCTGAGGACAGGCCAGGCCTTGGGACAGAAATTGGCTTTTTCAATAAAATGAAACAATATGTAGGGTAATTTTATACATGTAGGTCAGATCCTCTCATGTTTTAGCTCAACTTTGCAGTAGTTTCCCCTCTGACAGGGAATCCTGAGTCCTTAGAATGGCCTCCAGAGCCTGGCCCTTCTGAGACCCCATCTCCTCCACTCTCCCTCCACCCGAGTACCCAGACCTTCTGGATGTGTCAGAACCCCGCCAGCCATGTTCCTGGCTCAGGCCTTCCCCTGGCCTCTTCCACCTGCCAAGTTCTCTCCTAGATAGCCTCTTGTTTCACCTCAGCAACACCTTTAAGTCTTTACCCTTTTCAATGAGGTCTATCAAGATCATTCTACCCCAGTTTGCAAACCACCCACTCCACCTACTCCAAAGCACTTACCATACCCTTCGTGCTAGCCTCCATCATTATTTATCAACCACCTATCTCTCCCCTTATATATTTCTTAACTCCACCCAGACAGAGACTTAGTTGGTTGTTCCACTGACCACTGTGTTGCCAATGCCTAGAATCAGGAACACTGGATGAATGTTTGGTGAATGAATGAGTGAAAGCACTGCTCTCTGAGTGTGACCTAGTTTGGCAAGGGCCTCATTTCCCTAAAGTTTGGCCTCTTTCTAACCTGAGACGTCAGACTCAATAGTCCCTCCCAACTTGGACTTCCAAACTTAAGATTCAGAAGAGCAATAGGGGAAAGGGAGTTTGGTGCTGGAGGCAAACCACCTTAGTTCAAACACGGTCTCCATCCATTAGCTATGTCTCCCTTTCTGAGCATGTATCTTTACCTGAAAGGTGGGGGAAATAATAATACCCAATTACATCAGGCAGGAACCAGTTAGAAAGACAGAAGCCATTCCAGGTACTTCCATTGTAGGGATTTATCACAGGGAGTTGGTTATACTCCAGATCCACTAGGTCTTTTTGATGATAACACAATTGTCAAGGTCCCGACACATAGTCAGCACTCAAAAAACATAAGCTATGAATGCAAAAGTAAAAATAAAACATTGTCCCTTTCAGCTGGGGGGGGGGGTCTTTTGGTCATTTCTATTGTTGGACGCCTAAAAGAGCATTCTTTATAAAGTAAGGAAAGGGGAATAATAAGAATCCAATTAGAAATTGAAAGGGCTTATATTTATAAGAAGAAAGTTGAGGTGTGGAGTAGGGTAACAGTTGGTTGACTCATCCATTCTTTGTTTCCAAAAGAACACTAGTGAGAATTTCTACTTAAGACAGAAGAAAAAGAAAAGCCAATTTATGCTGTCAGAGTTAGCCATTATTTTAGTCCCACAGCCCCCCGGTGAGCATACGGTATTTTTATTGCTGGAGTTCATCACTAGTGCTTACTCAATAATTAGATAATCCCTATAGCAATCTATTGTAGTCATGTCTGAAAAGGGTTCCTTATTGCATCTCCACATATGTCAATAGCTTTCATAACCCATAAATCAGTAAGATATTGCTGGCATTAGAATTTTAAGCAATTAATGTTAATCAATATGAAAGCCCAAAAGATGGATGTGGTTGGGCTTTTTTCTTTCTCCATACAATGAAGACGCTGAAACTCTATTTATTTGAATTAGTTCATCAGCCTTTGAGATTTGTCATTAGCTGAAATGACAATGACTATCAAATCATCATCATCATTATCTGATAATTTTTCTACAAACCTAACTTTGCATAGCACTGTGAGAGACTTTGAGCACACCTGACATTGGAGTTCATGTTCATGTTAAATGCTAGTACAGAATGAAGTCTCAAGGGTGGGGATGGCTCCAAAACACCTTTTGGTATGCCAGTGTGGGAGACACTTGAAAGCACAGTGATTAGAGAGGCACCTGGGTGGCTCCGTTGGTTAAGCATCTGACTTCAGATCAGGTCATGATCTCACAGTTGGTAGGTTCGAGCCCCACATTGGTCTCCACACTGATGGTGCAGAGCCTGCAAGGGGATTCTCTCTTCCTCTCTCTCTCTGCTCCTTCCCTACGTACACTCATGCTCTCTCCCTCTCAAAATAAATAAATAAACTTAAAAAAATAAAAGCACAGTAATTAGCATTACTGCTTTGCACAGTCCTTTGGATTAAAATATAGATAAGAGTATAGAGAGATACCTTAGGCAGCGACTTGGTCCTGACCATGGAGGTGGGGAAAGGAAATATAACCTACTACCGTTAAGTGATCTTGCAGATGGCAGTACCCTCTTATACAGATCTTCTGGAACAGGCATTGTGGTTTGCCTCCTGAGCATCTCCTGCATATTCTCCCTTCCTGTTAGGATCCTGACTTTGTTCAGATGTCCACCTCTCCTCCACGCAGGCCCTGTGCTCGGGGGCCAGATGATAACACTCAGCCTTCCAGGTGGACTTGATTGGTATAAGAGTTCCTCACTGGGGACTGGCTTAGAAATTGGCATGTGACCCAAATCTGGCCAATAAGACATGGAGTAGCATCTCCTGAGAGGCTTCTGTGTAGGGTTTTCTTGCTCCTAAGAAGTCATCAGAAGGGAGGAGAAAAGGTTCCCCTCTCCTAGATACTGTTTGTCTAGATGTAATGCCTAAAGTTTGTGCAGCCACTTGCTGACAGTCTGTGCATAAATTCAGAAGGGAAGATGGCGAAAACAGAGCAATGGCAAGAAATGAGTTAACAAGCCATTTCTTTATTGTTTAAGCTGATTGGAGTTGGAGTTTATTTGCAGCCAGAGTGTCATTAGCCAAACTCTAAACTTCAGGGACAACTGTCACTTTATTAACCAGCATACCTTCTTGCTTTGTTTCTCCTATACTCGTTTTAGCCTCCCAATGAGAGCACAGACTTGATTTATTCAACTGAAAATATTAAAGCCAATTCAAACTTCAGGTCTTCCTTGAAAATGTCTTCAGATCTGCAAAACAATTGGCTCCTTCTGTGTTTTTAGAACAATAGTACCCACTTCAACCATAGCATAGTACGAATCACTATGTACTGAAATTATCCATCACCTGCCCCCAATACCAAAATACATCATATTTTGACATTTTTTGGAGGTCAGACATTGTCTCCCAGTCTCTGTTAGGCTATCAGGTATTCTCGCGGTCCCCATCACTTAGAAGGTTTTCAATAATCATTCATTAATGAGTAAATGAATGACAAACTTCCCACAGATATCTATAACTCTCTACAGACTCTCCCTCACCCTTGCTTTTCTTCTTACTTTACCTAGCACAACACCTACTATTTCTAATTATGCTTCCCTTCTCTACATAAAAAAGAGTTATTTTTACTTACATTTATTTAAATTTCCCTAAAACATCATGAAACGACACCCAAAATGTATGTGCTTCATTAAGTAAGCATCATTAGACCTCAAAAAACCCAGTGAAGGCCACCAATGTGCCCCCCAAAATTAAAACTGAGATGACTTAGGTCAGCATTTCTAATATTGCATCCCTCAGAAGAATTATCCTTTACGATGTGAACAGGAGCTTACAGAGCTCTGTGGTCAGGTAATTTAGAAAATACTGTTTAAAAAATGTAAATAGTTTCTTAAGTGCAGAATTGCTCAGAGCTTCCTGTTTGCCAACATGCTCTGTGAATCTCTAAGACAGAGCTACGGTATGAGATTTCCCCAAAATGTATTTGAATACAGAATCAATGTTCCAAGCTACAGTTATTAAAATATCACCATGATTGTTAAAAACACACTTTGACATACATTGTTCTAGATTGAGTGAGCCCTGAATATTACATTCAGTCATTTTGTTATTTGAAGGAAGGTGAAAAATAAAAAAGAAATTGGAGGTAAGGTATATCTTTACACACAAAAACATCTTATATATTTTACATAGCTTCTTACTGTTATATGATTAAGCTTTAGTTGCACCTTTGAGAGAATCACAGAATCTTAGATCTGGGAGGGCATCTTAAGGATTGAACAGAAGACCGACTAGGACTATGTTGCATTCATGAACCCCTTTGAGAATCTAATGAAAACAGCAACCTTCATCCCAGAGAGATGTATCTACACACAAATAGTCACATAGAGTTCACAAACCTCTTGACAAATTTGTGGACCCAAGTACTAAACACCCTACTACCTAATCTACCATGACCACTGTACATATTGAAGAAACTATGGCCCCAAAGTCATATAGCTTTTGAGGTCAAAGCCAAGGTAAGAATTTAGGAATTCCAACAACCTCTTTGTTCATTTTTTAATTCTATCAGGCCCCAGGTCAGTTTTATATCATCATTGTTAGACTCTATCAGGCATACCTGATCTTCAAAACCTACCAATGGAGTTGACTAAATCTAGGTCAGGCGACACTGAAAACAGTGGGGCTGACTAGTGTTTTCCAAATACTTCGGACAGTTGCTCCCAGACTAACGTTCTACGAGTGCCATATTATGATTATGCCACCATTGCCATAATTCAAGTATTTTATACTCATTTCCAGCTAGCAAAGTAAATTAACAAGCATGTTCTGGACCTCCTATGGAATGCAAAGTACAAATGCATAAGGATTCAGAAACCTGACTTGGCTCGTAAATTCCAGAAAAGAAAAAACTAAGAAGTGTTCTTAGCATGCTTCTTTTTAAACAACTTCGATGACTTTCGCTGAAAAGAAATGCCTCATAAGCAGAAAATATTGCTGGTGATAATTACTACCAAAACTTTATTTATGTATATATAAAATAAATATATTTATATATATATTTATATATTTATATAATTATCATGTGTAGACATTAAGTGCTTTGATGTTTATGAAATGTTAGAGCTATGGACAATGTTATGAATGCAAATGAATGAAAATTGCATGCATTTACTCAAAATTTAAACCATAAAATTAATTTATTGAGCAGAACATAAGATGGCATTTTCCCATCATGGGCCGATATTCTGGTATTATCCTGGAATCCCAGCGCAGGGGGGAACTTCCCATGTAAATGCAATACCCTTTAAATGGAACTCAGTCCTGAGCTCACCTTGGCCGTGGCAACCTACATTTGCCTGTATACTGTGAACATCTATTAATGACTAACCATATGCCAGGCACCCAACTAACCACTGTACATCGAACCTTTCCACTGAATCTTCCAAACACCCAAAGGAAGTAGATATTTACCCGTCTGCTCTTACAGATATGAAAATGGAGATTCAGAAGGGTTCAACAACTTGCTTATGGCCACATGGCTAGTAAGTGTTGGAGCTGGGATTTGAACCCTTAGATGGCTCTAGATCCTAAGCTCCCAGCCATTACATACCTTGCCCTTTGGTAACCACTGGCAGTTCTATAACCAATGTTGCTAGGGCCAAATGCAAACCTTTGCTTCACATTTTTATTCCTCCTATCTTTGTTAGTATAATCAGGCATTTTAGCTGAAAGATTCTTTCCAAAGGCCAGCTATTACTGAATCTCCACTTTATTCAAATTCTTCATCCAATATTCATCAACCTCCGGGTTTTCTTCTATCATCCTCCCCTTCACCATACATTCGCATATATTATGAAGGACACCAAGCAAAGCAAAGTTGAGCAACATATGGCCCCTGCCCTCTAGAAACTTGGAATTCAGAGGAGAAAAAACAATTAAACTAATTAGGACAGCACAGCCTAAGATATCAGCACGTGGGCGCTGGATGACAGACGAGACTTAGCCACATCACACTGGTCTGTAGGACTGGAATCCTGGAGAAAGCGCTGCTGCCTGAGCAGAACTCTGAAAGATTCTGGGAATTTTCTGGATCAAGAACGGGTTGGGCCTGGGGGTGGGGAGGACAGGCACTGTAGGCAGAGGGACCAGTATATGTGGAGTTTAAACTAGCATGATGATTTCTCAAATTTTCAATAGTTCAGAATCTAGAGCAAACTGTTCTGTGACGCTTGGGGACCCTGGAAGTGTGGCTTGTATGCAGGAATAAGCCATCACCAAAGCCCTAAGGTGCTGCCCAGAAGTTCATGCTGAGTTCCAGCTTCCTTGGGAATGTCCTCTCTTTCTCTCTCTGTCTCTCTCTCTCTCTGTCTCTCTGACTTCTCTTTGTGTGTATGTGTGTGTATGTGTGTTGTGAGTGTGTGTGTGTGTGTGTGTGTGTTGTATGGGCTGGGAGGGAGGCGGTATATGTGTTGCTAAAAACTCTCCTGACCCTGTATCTTGCAGAGGACTCTGCACTATCCCATAAACTTCTGACATTTTCTTCCTTGTTAAGGAAAACCCAGGAAACCACCTTCATGGCACTCCACCCTTTCAGCCATCACCTGTTCTCTTCTCCCTTCTGAAGAGAAACAGAAGGGATGAATGGAGCGTGACTATTACCAAATAAAGTATCCTAGGATCCAGAGGTCCCTTCCCGGACAGTACACAGAAAAGATTTCTCTAACATCCCTGTTCAAAATCCCTCTTTGTTGAGAAAGTACCTTCCCTTCTTTAATTTCAAATTTCTCCCAAAGGTCAGAGGGAAGCTGGCTCTTCAATGTCCCCAGTGAGACAAATGACTTGAAATTAGAAGTCGCTTGACATTAGAAGGTGTGCTACCAAAATTACACGAGCAGGTACAACACTCTGCCCACCCCCGTCCCCTTGGCTCCAACAGTTGTGACCCATCCCCAGGAATTTGGACACGCACGTTGGGTCCAGTCCCACGGACAAGCCGGCCACCCGCCCTGTGGGCAAGATCCAACGGACCACTGAAGAAACTCACACTCTGAAGGGCATTGTGGCACGTGTGTGTAACTTGCATGTATGAAAATGTGCATGTGGCACCTTCCATGTTCTGTCTCCATGTAGTCGACAGTTTCTCTCTGTAGCTCTAACGGGATTGAGTTGGGCAAGTCCTCTTCCTACACATTCAGCCTTCTGGAAATGAAGCCTTCTATGGGGATAGAACAAAACACAGTTGCCCGCTTGAATGATTAAAAAAAAAAGTCAGGGTGCCTGAGTGGCTCCTTCAGTTAAGTGTTGGGCTCTTGGTTTCAGCTCAGGTCATAATCTCACATTTTGTAAGTTCAAGCCCCACATAGGGCTCTATGCTGACAGCACGGAGCCTGCTTGAAATTCTTTCTCTCCCTCTCTCTCTGTCCCACCCTCAAAAATAAATAAATAAACTTAAAAAAAAAAAAAGGCCAAAAGGAAGGGAGGGTGGTCAAAATCTCATTCAGTCACACATGCCTATGGAAATTCTTCTGAGCATGGGCTCCCACTCTTCATGAGAATCTCAAAGGATTGGGTGTTCTCTACAAGGTTTAGAATCCCTGATTAAGAGATCTCTTTAGCGATGGGGAAAAAAAATTCTGCTACTTCAGAAGAAAGTGGATGTGCATATGTCCTCTCCCCTCGGATAGGCTCGATGCTAATTGCTCATTCAGGTATGAATCCCTTCCATCTGACGCTGCGGCTGCTTTCTGATGTACCTGCAACTTTTGTGATTTTACTACCCATGCAAAGTGGCACTTGCCGCCTCCAGCAAAAGACGCGAGCTATTTATTGCCTCATTTTACAGATGCTTCTGGAGATCGCATTTACCAATACAAATATCACAGCACTGTCTTTGGGTGTCACAAGCTGCCAAAGTGTAGCTCAAGCCAGAGCCTGATAACTCCATGCTAATGATGTGACGTGCATTCTGGGCTTCATTAGATGGGCCGAAGTGGAAGCGGCCACGCCCTTTTGTCAATCTCTAAACAGGAATGTTTTAACTCCTGGTTTGCGATTTACGTCATAGCGTAGACAAGTGCAGCATTTTATTGCTGGAAACAAACTTCAACATCTACCCCTACAGTATGCAAAAAATTGCATAAGCAATTCTCTTTGGGATGGTGATGCACCCCAGAATAAACGTAATTTAGTCTTACCTGGGCATTCATCTCTCATTCCTTGGCAAAACGCGCGCGCCCGCGCACACACACGCACACGCACGCACACGCTTGTAACTCTTGCTTTGTGCTGAGTTAGCTCTAGAAATACCTAACACTTTCCAGGGTTGCATGGCGCAGTCTGCCAGATGGGACAATTAATGTAGCAACAAGCAGATATGCCGGGACCAGGCTACCTGGGAAATTGTGGCAAGCTACCTCACCTCCCTGTGCCTCAGTGTCCTCAGCTTTAAAATGGGGTAATCATGACTTCAGAGCGTTACGTGAGGATTAAATTGAATTAATAGGTGTAGCTTCCTCAGACCAGAGCTTGCCACTTACATGGCTGTTTACAGGAAATCTCATAATTCTCTCTAAAATGAACAAAGACCAGTACGTACGTGACAGAGTGGCTGTGCAGGTAGGTGAGTTAGTACAAGCATATCATCTAGAAGGCTGTCCACACACGGGGAACACTGTGCAGCTCTGTGCTTTTACCACTGCACCTCCCCCAGGAGAGACACTGCTGTAAAGCCCGTGTTGAGGGGCGCCTGGGTGGCTCAGGATGTTAAGCGTCCGACCCTTGATTTTGGCTCAGGTCGTGATCTCACAGCTCATGAGACTGAGCCCTGCATCCGGCTCTGCGCTGACAGTAAAAAGCTTGCTTGGGATTCTCTCTCTGCCCTCCTCTCTCTTTCTTTCTCTCAAAATAAATAAGTAAACTTAAAAAACAGTGTTGAAACTCATCTATCGTATGCACTCATAGATGCTGACGTTGTGGACTTATGTGCATTTTGGACTTTCATTTGTGGGGCGAAATATGATGCAGAGCGAAGGGGGAAAAGACGAAAGCTACGGAAAAGGGGTGAGAAAGAGGAAATATCAATAGAAGGGACGCTTTCTGAACTATCTTACGATTCATTAGTGAAAGTACTTTTTTCTGCTTTTCTGTTTTCTCCCTTCAGGGAGCTTGCTGTCCCTTAAGGCTGGTTTAAACTGTGCCCATAACCAAGCTTAATAACCATAACCAAGCTTAATAAAGAGATAGGAGATTCTCTTTTTATTATTTCTGGCCAGTGATGCCCAGGTTTAAACTAATTACCAGGAGGCCCAAGGTGCTCGTTCACTCACTTTTAAATAAAACTGCAACACTTCTACGTTCAGTTGGGAAGAAGTTTAAGGCGTCTGGATTTGAAGAAGTGCTTCTAGCTAGGACCTGTCTTCGTCCGTAATTGTGCCGAAGTCTTATAATAATGATGGTGGCAACAGCAACAGTGCAGCCAAGAGTCACTTGGAGTCCCCATCCCTCCAGGCTTAGGCAGGATTGTCAGATCCCAATCACAGCCCAGGGAAGCCCGAGGGAGCCTTGGTCTCCCCGATATGACTGCTAATGCCCATGGGATTTTGCTGTCCCGACCAGACTCCTGAGTCCATATGAGCCACCTCTCGTGACTTCTAGTGAACCCAGAAGTCCATGCAGCATGTGGCCTCCACCACAGGGCTCCTCCCTCTTCCTCAACCCTCCCAGACTCATACTCTCCTCTCTCTCTTTCAGGACCTCGTGTTTTCCGTATCTCCTGCTAAGTGATATTGACCCCTTCTTAGCAGATTTGGTACTAGCTAAAACCCACTTTGAGCCGATGGCTACAACTTAGAGAATAAAAATACCCCTGATTTTTTACAACACTGATAGATCTTATTCTTCAAGTTCTTACTACTAAGGTTTTCAGGTCTTTGTCTAACCATCTGGTTTAAAGCTTCCAACAAAGCCACGGAATAGGTATTATTACTATTATCGTCCCCACTAACCTTTAGACCAACGGTTCTCAAGTGGGGGCAATTTTGCCCCTGACCAGGGGACATTTGGCAATGTCTGGATACATTTTTAGTTGTCACAAATGGGGGAGGGTGCTACTGGCATCAAATGGGTAGAGACCAGGGAAGCTTGAGCATTCTACAGTGCATAGGATGGCCTCCCAGCTCCAAATGTCAAGTGCGAAGGTTGAGAAACCTTGCTTTATTCCAGCTACAAAGCCAAGCCTTAGGTTAGCTAATTTGCTCAAAGACGCGAGCATCAAAGGGCAAAGGCGGGGCTCTACCAGTCCAAAAGGTGTGTCAAAACTAGGTTTTCATCTAGGACACAAGCTTCCTCTTTTAGTTATCTATTGCTAAGTAACAATAGCAGCAGAAACCTAACAGCTTAAAACAACACACATTTATTATTTCACAGTTTCTGTGGGCCAAGGGTGTGTACACAGCTTAGCTGGGTCCTCTGCTTTGGGTCTCAAGACTGTAATTCAGGTATCACCTAGGGCTGTGGTCCCATCTGAGGCTCGCCTGGGGAAAGATCAGCCTCCAAAGTCACTCAGTTTCTTATCAAAATTTATTTCCTTGCAGTTGTAGGACTGAAGGCTACAGTTTATTGCCAGCCTTCAGGTGGAAGCCACCTTCAGTGTCCAGAGGCCACCCAAGTTCCTTGTCACATGGGGTCCCCCAACATGACCTCTTACGTTCTCAAAGCTAGCAAGAGAGAGACCCCAGCATGACAGACACTATAACCTTATATAATATAATCGTGAGCATTTCCAACCATGAACCACCTTTGCTGCACTCTGTTAGCTA
This sequence comes from Panthera uncia, assembly GCF_023721935.1. Lineage (NCBI taxonomy): Eukaryota > Metazoa > Chordata > Mammalia > Carnivora > Felidae > Panthera > Panthera uncia. The sequence goes on along the minus strand of NW_026057578.1, from coordinate 6,798,571 downwards.
GAAGCAACTCACGGGTCCCACACATACTAAAGGGGAGGAGCAGGAGGTGAGTATAGGACCATATTAAGAGTCTGACATTCATACCACTAATAGAATCATTACCTTGAAGGTAGTTTCTTTCAAGGGTAGTAATTTCATGGGCCATATCCCTGCAAATATCTCTATATCCATCTCATCCTTACATATGTGAACAAATATTTACACAGGCCTACTACGAGTGTGAGGGTCCAGCACTGGGGGCAGTGAGCATTCCTGATATCAGGTTAAGGCAAACACTACAAAGGTATTTCTGAAAGTCAACCTGATATGGCTTTTGGAGCACATCACTGAAATCCATACCCCCCCCCCCACCATATTATGAAGGAGAAGGTCAATAGACTCTAAAAGGTAGTGGGGAGGGGGGGAGGAGAATTCAGACTATTCCATGATAGAAAAAACAATTGTGGTATCTCCTTAACTTTGAATGGCACTCAACTGTTCTCTCCTTTCAACCCTATTCTTCTGTCTGTCCTCCAAAACTTATCCCTCCATTCTACCTCTTACTTTTCCCACCCAGACCCTTGCTGCACACCCATGCTGGGTTTCAGATACAGAGAGATCAGAAAACTCAAAACTAAAATTATTCCAATATTTGTCATATATATTAGAGCGTTTGGTTGCCAGCAGGAGAAATGCATTCTGGAAAAGCTTAACAAATAAGGAACGAAGGAAAAGAAGGCATCATCCCCAGCTCTGAGCAATACAGCAATGTAAGAAAAAAATCCTAGCACAATATAGGGTTTCGAAAGCTTCCCTTAGCCAATGTGGGGTAGGGGTGGCAGTGAAGGGTTATCCAAGATCTATCTCAGACTACTGTTTCACATGTTGGATTAACAACAAATCTTCACATCCCTTTGCTAGAGAGGTTACAGGCAAAATGTGTTTTGGTTCATTGTTTGTTTTATACCATACGGTTCTGTTTTGTTTCCCAATTTAGTTCTGGCTTTCTTATTAATGCCACTTGATCAAGACCTGTGGTAATTAACCTACCCTGTAGATCGGGCTTAATTTTAATTAAACAATCCTCTAACTCTCAACAGGCTAAATGTTTGTTTCTTCTGCAATTCTTATCACAAGGCAATTTTGTAGACCTTTATAGATTTTCTGAGAAATTGCTTTATCAATTTTTCCCTGCAGCCATACACCCAAGCTGACTTGTATTGCTAGCTGTTGCTTTAAATTAATTTTCTGTTTTTTTTTCCACTTCTTTCTGTTGGGCTACTTAATCCCTACGTTAATTTCTTCACCTTCTGATTAACAATTAACCATGGTTATGGTCGGTTCCACGACTACAAAATTGGCCTTGTTGGCGTCCACATTTATCTTGCCTTAATGATCAAATGGGTTCTGTGTAAGATGTCTTATGATTTTTTTTTCTATACATCGGCTTTTCTATATTCAACCTGGGATCTAAAACTCAAGCTGTGCTCTCTTGCCTCTTACATCATCACCAGTAATAAAGATTTTACTGTCAGAACTTGGCTGACAAATTTGCAGGCTCTTTATTACTAGCAATGATGGACTATAAGAAGCAGAAAAAACACAGCTTGAATTTCATTCCCAGCTCAAATCTGCAAGGCTGGCATTTAGAAAAATTATCCTGTGATTTCATAAACCAAAATTTGTGGGTGAAAGTCAAAGAATTAATATAAAACTTCCCCCCCTAATCTCCTTCCTAGATGGCTCTGGTAAAGTCATTGCACAGTGTGGATTTGGTCAAGCCTGCACCGAGAAAATAATACGTAGATAATGTGTGTGACTCCCTTTTATTTCAGTTACCTAGATAATTTAAGCTGGAGGAATTGGAAGGACAGAGCTATTGTCCTCTATGACAAGAATCGGTGCTGTTGTGTTCTAAGAGTACACATTACAGTGGAACATTGGTGTTTCAGTGTAAACCCTTGCATTCTCTAGGCTAGAGGGTTCTATAGGAGTCATTTTCCATCTCTGTAAATTATAGGTAACTAACAGCAAAGCAGAACAACCCTTGTCTATATACATCACAATTCTGCCCTGTCCAGTAGAAGTTCGATTGACTTCCCTCCATTATGGAAGAAGCTCGTTTTGCCTCCCTTTACACATTCATTTCAACATTACTTTATTCCATTTGAATGCATGCCTTTCAGACTACTCCACTGTGCCAATGATAAGATCCACCTAGTTTCCTCATTGATTGAGTTAAAAAGTTGCTAACGCATGTTCATCTTATAGCTGACAATTGTGGTTTACTTTAATAGCTTTTTTTTAATGTTTATTTTTGAGAGAGAGAGTACACGCAGGGGAGGGCCAGAGAGGGGGGACAGAGGATCTGAAGCAGGCTCTGTGCTAACAGCACACCCAAAATGGGGCTCGAACTCATGAGCCCCAAGGTCATTACCCAAGCCAAAGTCAGACGCTCACCTGACTGAGCCATCCAGGTGCCCCGTTTTTTAACGGCATTGAATCTCCATTGATAAACTCCCAAATTAGGGTGTATTCAAGCGGTAGGGTGAAGTACTTCTGTGAAATACTGTTGTAAAATAACATTGTGAAGGGACTACTCTGAAATACTGTAAAACCTTGGATTGAGAATAACTTGTTCTGTAGGTCCCACAAGACAAGCAAACATTTCTAGTAAATTTTAACTTGATACATGAGCCATGTCTTGCAATACGCATAGTACAGGACACCAAAGGTCACATGATCCCAACTGAGCCAATGGTTCTTCTCTCTCTCGCTCGCTGCAGGATTGTGGGTGACCATCAATGCCAGGTCACATTTCCACGAAATCTTCAAAAGGAGGCAAAAGCAAGCGTCATCAGATAGGTTCCTTGTCAAAGTTGCACGAAAAGAGAAAGATTCCATTGAGCCAACAGATCGCCGCGATTGGGTTAGTGATCGTGAAAGTCGTCCCACACAATAGCCCTCCTCTCTCTCGTCTCCTTCACACCAGCAGCAAAGATTTTCAATGGTAAGTGCAGGTTACTTTGTTTATTTTTTTCTCTATGGTTTATATTTTCTTTATTATCTTGCAGGATTCTGAAGTAGCACCATGAAGTGGTCCCTTGAGATAGTACTGTGATCTAATGCTATCAAGTAGTACCATTATGTAGCCCCGTAAAGTAGTCTTGTGAAGTAACGCCAGAAGTGAGAGTCATATTCACATGGTTTCTAATTCCGGGTTTGTTCTTTGCTCTCTGCATAGTTTCTTAGGTGGATTATTTCCATTTTTCTAGTTTCATTACCTCGTGTGGAAAATGTGACTAGTAATGATACCCACTCTGTGGGTTCTCCTAGAGAATGATACAAATTATTACATATTTTGAGTGGGATTATTTATTGTGTTTATAATATCGATTATTCCCATATAGGCTTTCAAATATATTGATGTATTGCTTACACATAATCTCCAAAAATTGGCGCATTGCTTGAAAGTTCCAGTTGGACTTCTTGGACCCCATTCTTGAGTTTCTAATGTAGGGCCTCCGTCCCCTCAAAATAGTAACAACAATCTTCAGGAGTGATTTTTTTTTTCATGAATGTGATGTCATAAAGACATAAATTTGTTGGCCCATTTTAATTGTTTACCTACATAAAATACATGTGTATATATGTAAAATTCTAGAATCAGACCAAGTTTTCTTCATCCTGTTTCTGACAAAGTAACAAGAATCCAAATATATTTTGTCAGCAAACTTAGAAGATATGACTGGAATCTTCACAGGAGGGAAAAACACAGAGGAAGGCTGCTGCAACGACACTTACTCAGCTCCCCCCTGGGGTAACACTTTCTGACAATGCAGCATAACCCACATCAAAAAGGCAAAAAAAAGGGGGGGTACCAAAATATACCCCACAGTGTGGACATTGTTACATTCTGGCAATCCATATCTAGAGCCTCAAGGTTGTTTCTATGCTTTGAAGCTGGCATTCCTCTTTCAGGAAAATAGCCTTAAAAAAAAAAAATAGTCAGATACACAGACTTAGGTATAAGGGTATTTACCACAGAACAGTTTCTGGATGAAAAATCAGAGACAACCTTAATACCCAATATTATCCAGCTATCATAAGCCATTTTTTTCAAGAACTCTTTTTAATTTGGAAAATGCTCAGAATATAATATTACATTTAAAAAGAATATCAAATCCTATGTGTTCTATGCTGCCAATTCGATAACATTTCACACGGATACACACCCCGAGCGTACGCACACGCACGTGTACATAAGCAGACAGAATGAAAGACTGGAAGAAACTGTCCAAAATATTTTTATAACGCTTATCTCTCAGTGGTGAGATCATGGGTGATGTTTCCATTTTTCCTTAAGCTATTACAGATTTCCCAAATTTTCAACAATGGGAATGTGCTACTATTACAGTCGGTAAAATAAACGTTACAACAACAGCAACAAGCTGCTAAATTGCAGAAGTTATACTTCTAAATTGCAGAAGTTTCCGCTGATAGCTGAGGACATCAGCTAAAAAGAGCAAGGAGAAGGTGGTCGCTATCATTATTGTGGCCGCCGGCATCACTGGGAGAGCCCCCATGAGCCATGTCACCAATGAGAGTTCACTTTTTGACTTTCGTTGGCCCGGGACTGACTTCAGGCAGGAGATTGGAATTAGGTAAAAACCGATTGTGACCCACTATTATTTTATTTGAATAGCCAGTACTCTGCCTTGTTCCCACCGTGATCATACTGTTCTTTCAACCTTGAGCCACCTTTAAAGGTGGACAGGTGCAAAATAGTCATTCTGCAACCATCAAAATGGTGTTAGAGGGGCGCCTGGGTGGCTCAGTCGGTTGAGCATCGACTTCGGCTCAGGTCATGATCTCACGGTCCATGAGTTCGAGCCCCGCGTGGGTGAGTTCGAGCCCCGCGTCGGGCTCTGTGCTGACAGCTCAGAGCCTGGAGCCTGCTTCGGATTCTGTGTCTCCCTCTCTCTGCCCCTTCCCTGCTCATGCTCTGTCTCTATCTCTCAAAAATGAATACATGTTAAAAAAAATTTTTTAATGGTATTAGATTTTTGCATTCATATTTTAGTCTTACTTCTGATTTCTGACAAGACTGATGTTGACAGCTTTTAGGAGTTCATGTGCCTTCTCTCTCTCTCTCTCTCTCTCTCTCTCTCTCTCTCTCCACACACACACACACACACACACACACACACACTACTACTACTACTACCAAGAATCCATTCTCAGAAAGCTAAAGTTTGCACATTTTAGGGGATTAATACAGTAAACTTGAAATTTTTATTAAACATCCTTCCTGCTAAAATGTACATTTATGTACAAAATAATTTTAATTGAGAAACTAATATTTTTTGCTGTGATAATAAAAATCATTTGGAAATAGAGATTTTCTTATGCCTATCACCACTACCAAGTAGAGCTATTATGTGTTCAGAAAGAAACAGAGCTTATTTGAAATATATACATGTATATTCATAGACATGTGTATATATATGTATATATATATATTCATAGACACGTGTATATATATGTGTATATATATATATATATACATATATATTTCCTTTTAGAAAGTCATTACTTTATTTACATAAATGAAAATATCCTTGTCATTGATAACTGTGATTAAGGATCCTTTTTCGCTAGCTTTCAGAGAAATAGTCTAACTCTTCCCACAAAGTGGTTCATCCAGTTCGACACACCTAATTGAACCTGACGTTTCCCACGTTCTGCGAGATGATGTTAATCTAGTAGCTTCCTTCATCTCCTAGCTTGGTTTAAGGCAAAGAGTTTATTGACAGAGGCTGTGATTGGCATGCCTTTTGCTGACCAATTGCAATTTCCTCTCCTTGTAAACTCCATTTAGTGTTACAAAAACAATTCGAAGGCAGATTGTAGGTGCCAGCCTTTTCCTCTGACCTTTAAATCAAATTTAGAATTTCACAGGGTAGTATGCCTTCAAGAAAAATCTGTCAGCTTAATAAAGTGGAAATTTTCTGCAATGAATCTGCAATAAATTTCCACCATTCACAAAGAAAGGCAAGCTTTACTTATTGTTCTACAGTTCTGAACCACGTTAGGACAACTCTGAATAATGCAAGAAAGAAGGGGAGTGGCAGAAATCTAATGAGGGAAGAAAGACACACAGAGGGGAATAAGCGATAAAAGAAAAAAGAAGTATAAAGAGGCAAGACCAAAAAATGAATGAAAGGGGGGGGGAAAGGGGGGGTAAGGAAAAGCGTTATTACGTTTTGTCTAGCTCTACCAAGGAGTACGAAATCATTAAAATCCTAAGACCTCCTGCTGGACATATGGAGAATTACAACTGCTCTAATCCCGGCTGGGTCTCTTTGTGTGTTTGTTACAGCACACAATGACCTGATGGCTTATTCCACTTTCCAAACAATTAAAGTTTCAAGCATTTGCTGAGCAAATCGAGACTATATAGTGTCTCTGTTATCAGAGGAAATCCTGGTGATTCCCATCAAAGAGGGTAATTACTTCTGGAGACATAAAGGCAGTAAGAAGTATTCCCTGATGTCAAAGTCTGGCTCATTCCATTTTACCAAACCAATTGTCCCCTAGAACATGTTTCAACAAAGTGTTTTCTTCAGACTGAAGCATTCTTCCACTCTGAGAACAAGTTTCTAGACCAAATCGTTTACCTAACTATTAATGGAAGGTGCGTGAAAATCATGCCTGTTACCTCTTCTCTTTTTCATTTTCCACCACTGCTAATGATCATAATAATTAACCTTTTAGTGGACACTGATGATGACTTAAGTGCTGTCCACTTGACAGGAAGCATCTCATCTAATCTTCCAAGATGGGAGTTTCATTTACAGATGAAAGTCAGGCCCCCAAACCATTAATGGACTTGCCCAGACTCACACAGTAATTAAACTCATCTGTGGCTTGACCTTAGCTACTCTTTGCCACCCATTTATAACATCTGATTTATGATACCAACTTCTCATGCTTTGATCAACTACCCTAATATTCTCATTTGAAAATGTCTGTACTGGATACAAAAGTTAAATGAAAAATTAAGAGAAGGAACGAGAATTTCTTAAATTATTCACAAAAAAATAGTAAAACCGTAAAATCAACTTCCTCCTAACTATTGGTTATTGGACAATAACCTGAGAGTGCTGCTTTGGAAAATGGAAATAGCTTGAGTATAGGGCTTTGGAGAAAGGGGAGACATATATTTCGCTTAAGGCAGGACTTTAAATCAAATCCATTTGAGGTTATGAAGGAGAATGAATTAAAGAACGTGACAGTGAGATGTTTATAGTGCTGGTCGGTGACAGGTGAAAGGTGATTCCTTGATATACTTTTGCCAGTCTGTTTGCATTTTCCTTGACCATATTCTCTCCATGACCTTGAGCCGGCCACGTGGCCTCCAGTCTTGATGTTTTTGGTTATGCATCTGTCAAATAAAAATTAGTGCTCTATCCCTCTTTGCCCTATGTGGGGGCTAGAGTAATAATCCGAAAATAGCTCATAAATGAAAATCTTGATCTAAAAAAGCATTTGGAAAATCATTCCAAGTATATCTCTGCTCCTTGCCTACATCACCACCTCCTTAATCAAACCTGTCATCACCTCTCACTTGCTCTGTGCTGTAGCCTCCTAAATGCTCTTGGTGACTCCATTCTTGTCCCCACCAAATGTGCTCTCTGTACTGTCACCGTGGTAATCTTTTTAAAGCACCCACTGGACCCTCCAACTTAAAACACTCTAGTAGCAGGGTGCCTGGGTGGCTCAGTCAGTTGAGCGTCCGACTTCAGCTCAGGTCATGATCTCACAGTTCGTGAGTTCGAGCCCCGCGTCGGGCTCTGTGCTGACAGCTCAGAGCCTGGAGCCTGCTTTGGATTCTGGGTCTCCCTCTCTCTCTGCCCCCCACCCCTACCCTGCTCACACTCAGTCTATCTCTCTCAAAAATAAACATTAAAAAAAAAGAGCCAGAGTAACAGAACTCACAGGTTGATCCAGCCCCTCCTTGCCCCCTCTGATTTCTCTCCTATCTTGGGGGCCTTCTGGGTTTCTTTCCTTCTCCAACCTTCTCAGAGGCATTTGTCTCAGGGATGCTCTTCATCAGCCTTAGCACCTGGACAAACTGCCACTCATTCTTCAACACTGGGATGTTCACACATGAGGCTTAAAAAGAAATCCTGGCAGCGCACCTGGGTGGCTCAGTTAAGCATCTGACTTCAGATCATGTCGTGATCTCACGGTTCATGAATCCGAGCCCCACATTGGGTTCCATGAGGACAGCTTAGAACCTGGAGCCTGCTTCAGATTCTATGTCTTCCTCTCTCTCTCTACCCCTCCCCTGCTCATTCTCTCTCTCTCTCTCTCTCTCTCTCTCTCTCTCAAAAGTAAATAAACATTTTTTAAAAATCATTAAAATAAAAAAGAAATCCTGACAAAGAAACATCACCTTAGGCTTTCTACACTAGCCCAATACTTAACCTTCCATAGCACTTGGCAAATAACCCTTAGTCATTTCCATTTATCCAACCTCAAACTCTGGACCATGAATGTATTTATGTAAATGAAAGAGTCTCAACATTGGGTGCAATCACTTGGGGGACATTATTAAAAACCAACAATAACCAAAAGCTCTACTCCCAAGGATTCTGACCCAATTAGCCTAGGATGGTGTCCAGATGTTTGCCTGAAGTTCACAGGTGAATGTACTGTGAAATCAGGACTGAGATCTCCTGACCAATAAGGAGAAAAAAAATCCAGGAAGAAACTGAATACACAAGTTGTTCTCTCTGAGAGGTCATCATTTCATGAGGTTGAATTATCAGCAAACATGGGATATATATATATTTGGTTCTACTGGGTACTTAGTCATATAATGGTCTACACTTAGTTGTATACCTTGTCCTATAAGATGAACTTAGAATAGATGAAGGAGTACAGCACAGACCAAACTGTAATCATCAGGTATCTCAGCCCACACAATAAGTTCATAAACACTGTAATTACAGTACTCCTGGAGAGCCAGGTTGATGAAGGAGTCCTGCTTAAAGGTGGTAGAGCAGGTGGGTGAGGCAAGCTCAACGTTACAAATAGTAAAAAGTTTACTTAAGCCCCAGGAAGATGGTGGTAAGACCACCTTGCCCTGCAGGGTCAACTAAAAGGCTCTGTATCCCATTTCTCTGACAAAGACAGCTCTGATCTGTTTTAAGTAATGCTCTTCGTGAAAATGCCAACTTGTATATTCATATGGAAAGCCATCCTTTTGAAGGCAGAAAAATTAGAAATATAGACAAATAGAAAGTTGGTAAAAGAAAGTATTGATGCAACGTGGCTATTGCAGTTAATTCCCTTCTCTGTGTACATGCACGCTGTATGAATTTGAGTTAACACAGTACATAAAGCTTTATACCCTTTTGGAAAAATAAATCTAAATTGTATCAGGAGTATCTTCTTATCATATATTTTAAGTAATATGGTTCTGTTAGATATATAATATCTGTTACATACACCTACACTTTTTATTGAACTATACTGATCATTGCCCATTTTGGTGGATTTCAATTTTTCACTTTTATAAGAATATAAAAATATAAAAATGTATGTAATTATTATTACACAGAATGACTGGGTTTGGGGAAACTAGTCATTCCAACATGATTTTCTGTAAACTTCATTTTTGTGTTCTCGATGTACCTACAAACGACAGATCCACCTGTCACTCCAGGTGTTTTGATACATTAGGTCTGAGGTGGGGCCAGATAATCCGTATTTTTTTGGTTAAGCACCACAGGCGATTCTTATGCAGGTGACTCATAGCTTCTACTTGAGAAACATGTATCAGCCTTTTTAAAATTCTCACACATGTTGGCAAACGGTCTGTCAGAAAGATAACAACTTTTATTTCCTTGAGCAACGTATAATCTTTTAAAATTTCTGTGCTGATTTGATAAGCAATAAATGTATGTGTTACTCTTTAATTTCCAGTGTCTTTGAATGCTAGCGAAGATAAAGGTTTTTATTTATTTTCTGGTCATTGTGTATATTCTTTTGTGAAATTCGATTTCTTTTCATAACCTTTGCCCGTTTTTTTCATTCAGATTTTCTTTACTTGTTTGTAGGAACTCTTTCCATATTAAAACCACTCCTGGGCTGAAAATATATTTTCCAGTTTCGCGTCTGAGCTTTAACTTTATGGTGTTTATTTCTTGCCCTACAGAAGTTCCAGGAGTCTACACAGGTATACTTCTGTACCTTTTGCTAAGCATTCATCAGATCTTCCTTCTGGTTTTCGATGTCATTGTTTTCACATGTTTTTATGTTGCTTTTTTGTTTTCATTGTTATTATCGTTTGGGGTTTTTTTACTTAAAAAAATTTTTTTTTATTTTAAAGAGAGAGAGCGTGCATGCATGAGCAGGGGAGAGGGACGGGGGAGACAGAGAGAGATCATCTTAAGCAGGTCTCCACCCTCAATGCAGGGCTCAATCCCCTGACCCTGGGAGCATGACCTGAGCTGAAGTCAAGAGTTGGACGCTCAACTGACTGAGCCACCCAGGCACCCCTTACTTTAACTTTTTACATCATCTGGAATTTATTTTCATATAGAATATAAGGAAATAAACTTGTTTTTCAAGAGTTTCTGTTTTTTGCTAAGTATCCTTTTCATTTCTTGATATTGTAGGAGCCAAGGGCAGGCCACCTCAAAATGTGCCACTCTGGAAGACGGATTATTCGAAATAGAAGTTACAGCCTGTGTCATAAAAGAGACACCCTATGCAAGTAGAACACTCAGACTGTCCTCTGTCCCCCTGGCGGGGGGGGGGGACATAATTAAATTTATATTAAATAAATATGTATGTATTTTATGTATATATTTTATGTATGTACATTTTAAATATGTATGTATTTGTATATACATTAAATAAAATAATAAATTATTTTATTTAATAAAATAAAAAATTTTATTTTTTATTGTGAAATTTAAAAAAATAGGGAAAAATTTTGTGAAATAAATGTCCCATATGAAAAGTACCCTCCCTGTAACAGTAGGTAAGGAGCTATCCTTATAACCAAAAATAGGAAATTTAGAGCCAGGAAGGCTATCTAAACCATCTCTGTTACTTTTTGCTAATTTACTATCCCCAGCCCAAGTTCGATCTGGAATTTCTTACTAATTGAAGCTCCCAAAGTTAAGCTGTCACTGCCCTGTCAATTCCTCACAGATTTATTGTCTCCTTGTCTAAAAAGTAGAAAAGCTAAGGGCACCTGGGTGGCTCAGTTGGTTAAAAGTAGAAAAGCTGCCTGCCTGGGTCATTTCTGTAGGTCTCAGTTTCATTATTGGGCCACAGGGCACATGGAATGAAACTTGCTGACTTTTATTCCTGTTAATCTGTCTCCTGTCAATTTAACTCTTAGTCCAGCTGGAAGAGTCTGAAGGGTGGAGGAAGAATTTTTCCTTCCCCGCACTAGCATATGGCACAGTCTTCTCTAACCAATACACCTTGTCATGTTCTTAGATGGGATGCAGTCTAAAGTAATCATACAATATTCAGAGGGAAGTCATGCTAATTCTCTTATCACGATTTTCCCCATCAGCACTAGGAAGGGATGACTCTTTACCTAATTCTGTCTCATGTCTCATTAACATTCATGAAAATACATCTTTAATTTTAGATGAACAACACATTTTCTTAGGGGAGAAAAAGCCTTCTTCCCAAATATGTGTCTGACAGCAGAAAACCTAAACTTGCCAAATTAAAAGGAACTCACTACTGTCTGGTGTAAAACATAGTCACTCTCTCGACACAGCACTGACTGCATAAGGAGGAAGCCAAGGAAGGACTAGAGATACCAGTGGTGGACCCAGTGGTGACAAGCCACAATGTGGAAGCTCAGCAGGCTGAGGAGAGTCCTGACAGAGACCACATGCCCTTCCCCAGAGGCCAGGGTGGCACATAACTAAACACCGATGTCCCCTCTACACACCCAGAGCTCAGGTCATCCAAGAGAGAAGGTGTGGATCATACACATGCTGACAGTGACTAAGATTTACATCACACAGAGAAATAAGAAATTAAGAGTTGAGAAAGCATCATTTACGAAAAAATTAAGGAAGTTACATGTTTCAACACCTGAATTGTATGATAGGTGAACGTTCCCAACAACCAGAGATATATGCTTCAGGTTGTTTTTCTACGTACAAGCAAAAATAACTTAAAAAAAAAAATCCCACTTGTAAGAGCACTTGAAATGGCCCCTTCATCACTTATCTAATAATTGAGTCTATTTCTCTGATTTCCTTTCTTATCCATTGATCTCTGCATATCCTCTTGGTTCACAATCGCACTGTGTTAATTGCTATCATTTTATAAACACTTAAATAACTGGTAATGAATCTCCACCTAATTATGCTTCTTTTTTTAAGAAAATTTTTAAAATTTATTTATTTTGAGAGAGAATGAGTGGGGGAAGGGCAGAGAGAGAGAGAATCCCAAGTAGGCTCCGTGCTGTCAGCTTAGAGTCCAATTCAGGGCTCAAACTCATGAACCATGAGATCACGACCTGAGCCGAAACTAAGAGTCGGAAACTTAACCGAGCCACCCACGCACCCCAACTTTGTTTATTTTTAAAAATCTCATCAATCTTCTGTATCACTTATTTTTTCAAGTGAACATTAGATTCTACTCTGTCAACTACAGAGGAAAAAAAGACATGAATTCCTCTGAGACTTTGATTAAAATTCTTTTAAAGCTACAAATTAATTTGGGAAGACTTCACATCTTTAGAAGACCGATATTTACCATCAAAAATATGGTTTGTTATGTGATAGTTAACTATATATGTCTCCATAAGGTTTTTCTTTATCTTGATTTTAAAAGTACACTTTTCTTTGAGGTGCTTTTTGGGGGGGGGGACGGGGGTTGTAGTTTATTGCTAATGCAATTTAGTAAATTTTATTCTACATTTTACTGTTATATACAAAGATATTGACTTACATGTAATTACTTTATATTTAATCCTTTTTACTAAATACTCCTAATTCTTCTAATAATTTTTACATAGTTCTCAGAAGTTGTTTCTGTAGGCAAACAATAATACTTCATTTCTTGTTGTGGTACTAAGAGTCAAAAGTACATAGTTCATTGAAAAGAATGCAAACGACCCTTAAACAGATGAGGAATAAAAGGTTAACTTTGCTCGTGATAATGAGCTTACGTGTTATGCTACCATCCGCTCTTCACCTATCAGATAGGCAGAAAGTCAACCACTGACAATACAGGCTGTTGGTGAGGCTGTGGGGAGGAGGCTCTTTGAAAGGTGGGTAGTGAGATTATAAATGATTCGATCCCTCCAGCAAGGAATGTGGCAATATCTAGGAAGGGTGTGATTTTATCCTGTAACACAGAAATCCCACTTCTTAGAATCTATCTCAATTCATTGCCAAAACTGTGAAAAGAGTATGCAAAACTATCTATCTATCTAGATAGATAGATAGATAGACACATACATACATATGCACACACAAGACTATTCATTACTTTTGTTCTTGGACGCTTTCTAAAAATTACTTTTCAATTTGGTCAACAATTTCTTTTCTTCTCTCTTAATAATAAAAGCATGTAGAGAAAGAGATTGTTCTTGAAGAACAGCATTAGCTGTATCCCCCTAAATGTTTATCTCTTGTTTTATTGTTATTTTGTTCAGAGTCTTCAGTTTCTTTGCAGGATCTTTCTTCATTTTTGCTAACCTGTGTATTTGAAAGTCTTCACATGTGAAATGTTATTTCTTCATTTTTGAAATTCAAATATTTTATTACCATTTGTCTAAATGACTTCATTTGATTCGGCATGATAACTGTAGATCCTTTTTTGATTTGGAAATTTTATAATTTTTTAGCTTAGTGAAGTTTCTGTCTTTTGTGTCTGACATTTGTATGCACCATGTTTGCGCTCTCTCTTCCCCTGGGGGGCTCAGGGCAGGCTGCCCCAGAATGTGCCATTTTGCCACTCAGATTATGTCTAAGCTGAAGATAATCAAGGTCCAACAGACTCAAGAAGAGCTTTTTATCTCCCCCTTAACTGCCTAAAAAAATTTAGATACAGAGTCTATACCAGGAGGAGAGCTATTACCAAACATAACCATTTTTTACATAAGAAAATAACTTTTTTTACATGGTGTGGCAAACACTGGTTCACCAAGCACTTCCTTTTTCCAACTTCCTGTGATTTGTCTTCATCGCTCTGAGACCCAGATCACTCCCTGCTTCTTCTTAGCTCCCACGACAGCTTCTCAGCTTCAATTCCCGGCTGTGGGGAGCCTCTCCTGACTTTGCAGGGCTCCCCGTTGGTATGTAATTAACTTCATTTTTTCCCCTGCTAATCTGTCTTATGTCAATTTAATTAGAAGGCCAGCCAAAGAATCTGAAAGGGAAGAAGGAAAAGTTTCCGTCTCCTCTACCTACAACTCTTGGTTCACAAATTTCCTCAAACTACCCTCCATACCTTGTTGTTTTGCTCATCCTTTTTAAGTCTTGTTCTTTCTATTCAGAATTATGGGTGGATTTCTTGATTTGCTTTCTATGGGACAAATTCTCCTTTTGCAGTACACTGTCTCCATCTGAGTGCAATCTTTTTTTTTTTTTTTTTTTTTTTTAATTTTAGAGAGCAAGAGAGTGCACACAAGCAGGGGAGAAGAGCAGAGACAGAGAGAGAGAATCTTAAGCAGGCTCCACGCTCAGCATAGAGCCCACTGCGGGGCTCGATCCCACGACCTAGGGATTATAACCCGAGCCAAAATCAAGAGTTGGACTCTCTAACTGACTGAGCCACCCAGACACCCCAAACCTCGGTCATTATTTAAATGTCCAGGCAGACTTTTCCGGGGCAGATCAGTCCTTCTACCTGCTTATTATAACAGTGTAAATGTACTATTCTAGTGAATCTCCTTGAGAATGCAGCATTTTTCCCCAAAACTTCCTCCATTCTTATAGCCAATCTATGTCTTCAAGGGGCTTTTCCTCTGATGCTTCAGGGCTGTTCGTCGCTTAAAACTGGAAGATCTCATGTCCTCTTGAAAGACAAAGCTGTACCAGCTCTTAGTTTCCCCTAAAGGCCTTTTTCTGGCTCACCTACACCTTCTGAAGCATAAGCCTGTAGTTCTGTGTGACTGTCAGCTATTTATTTCCTGGAAACTGTATGATAGTTCTCTCAAGTATTTAAGTTCATTTCACCTGCACACTGTGCGGCTAAACGTATTCAAAATGTCTGACACACGTAGGGCCCTTTTCCAAGTTACCACACTGTTCCTCTTTCTATCTTCAGTCAGTCAGATCCAGGGGACTCTAGAAGGACTGAAATTAAATTTCTTTTGTTATATGCCACCCAGAAGTTGACGGATGATGGATAGTAATTTTGTATTTCAGAATCCACCACTGTATGTATATCCAATAAACGTATCAGCAATCACAAATTAAGAAAGAAGCAAACCCTTTGGGGACACAAGGACTGCGGAAGGAAGAACACCCAGGCAGTCTCAGAACACACACCATCATGGAATTTTTAGGGTGATTTTAAAAGGAAGACTTTAGGGGCACGGGTGGCTCAGTCAGTTAAGCACTCGACTCTTGGTTTCGGCTTGGGTCATGATCTCACAGCTTGTGAGTCTGAGCCCCACATTAGTCTCTGTGCTGATAGCTCGGAGCCTGCTTCAAATTCTCTGTATCTCTCTCGTGCTGCCTCTGCCCCCTCCCCTCTTAAAATAAATAAAATAAAACATTTTTTAACTTAAAATAAAAGGAAGTTTCTATCATGGAGGTGGACTTTTCCCAATATGGAGCTTATTAAAATTTTTTCTTGCTACAGTCCATGAGAAAGAGGGAGAGAGAGAAGAGAAAAAGGAGAGGAAAGGAAAAGTCTGGAGAGGGTCTTTTTCAGAGCAGGTGCAGAAGCAAGCCTCATCCTATAAAGTGCTACGACTGTATGGATCCTAACAGCAGCCTGTGTTCATGGTAAAATTAACACAGTGGTATCATAATGATCGTTAACATTGCTAAGTTAGCCTCACCATGTGCCAACACCTGTTTTTAGGTATCATAAAATGCCTATAAGAATTTGTGTTCTTTGGGGCACCTGGGTGGCTCATTTGGTTAAGCCTGCCAACTCTTTCGGCTCAGGTCATGATCTTGTGGTCTGTAGGACTGACCCCTGAGCCAGGCTCTGCACTGTCAGCACAGAGCCTGCTTGGGATTCTCTCTCTCCCTCTCTCTCTGCCCCTCCCCTGCTCTCTCTCTCAAAATAAATGAATAAACTTAAAAAAAAATAATTTGTGTTGTCAATCCTTGAAATTCTCAGCCATCATCACTACTCTTCACATCCTCCCTTTGCTTTATAGTCTATGCATTTTTTCAAAATCCTGTGTCTTTTTTTTTTAATTTTTTTTTTACCATTTATTTATTTTTGAGACAGAGAGAGACAGAGCATGAACAGGGGAGGGTCAGACAGAGGGAGACACAGAATCTGAAACAGGCTCTAGGCTCTGAGCTGTCAGCACAGAGCCCGACGCGGGGCTTGAACTCACGGAGCGCGAGATCATGACCTGAGGTGAAGTCGGCCGCCTAACTGACTGAGCCACCCAGGCGCCCCCAAAATCCTGTGTCTTAAACCTTCTCTCTCCTTTTTCTCTCCCTCCTTACTATTATTATCAACGTCATCACCTGATCTTCTTTTTCTGGTCATCTTGTTCTTACCTCAGGTTTTAAAAATTTTTTTTCTTTAATGTCTCTAAATATTTTAAGTGCTGTTTCCTCATCTTTTTCCAATAATTCCATTATCTGAATGTATCAAGGCTATCATTTTGCTGATTCCTGCTGATGATGGCTTATTTCCTCATATATCTTATAATTTTGGATTGTGAGGTAATGTGTGGTAGGACTTTATCTAGGGTAGTGACTCTCAGCTGGGAACTTCTGCCCCCCACCCAGGGCATTTGGCATTTCTAGAGACATTCTTGCTTATCAAAACTGGGTGCTAACAGGGATGCCTGAGTGGCTCAGTCAGTTAACCATCCAACTTCGGCTCAGGTCATGATTTCATGGTCCGTGGGTTCGAGTCCCACATTGGGCTCTGTGCTGACAGCTCAGAACCTGGAGCCTGCTTCGGATTCTGTGTCTCCCTCTCTCAGCCCCTCCCCTCCCCTGTTCTCTCTCTCTCTCCCTCTCTCTCAAAAATAAAAAAAATATTTTAAAAAATGGGTGCTAATAGCATCTAGTAGGGGTAAAGACCAAGAATGCTGCTAAACACACTGTTTACCTAAGTCATGGACAAGGAGGAGAGACAAACAGGGGAAACAATCCAGAGGTTTTCAACAGCAGGAAGTTGCTGGCACACACAGGATAGACCCTTGGAGGAGGTAGTGTTACCACAACCCAGAAGCTAGAACCATTAGGTAAAGGCCAGAAACACAAGAGGCACTGTTCTGGGGGAACTCAGGCAACAGAGAGAGGGCTTCCCAGCCAGAAGCTGGAGTCATGGAAAATGGGAAAACTATCGTCTGAAAATGCCCCCTTGAGCAGGAGAGGGAGAGAAACACACTGGTTTCTCCTTTCTGCCCTCCAATTTTCTTTTAACTTTTTTAAAAAAAATTTAATGCTTTTTTAACTTATTTTTGAGGGAGAGAAAGACAGAGTGGGAGAAGGGGAGGGGCAGAAATAGAGGGAGACACAGAATCCAAAGCAGGCTCCAGGCTCTGAGCTGTCAGCACAGAGCCCAACGCGGGGCTTGAACTCATAAACTGCAAGATCATGACCTACCCGAAGTCAGAGGCTTAACTGACTGAGCCACCCAGGTACCCGTCTGCCCTCCAATTTTCTATAGATGCCTCTCATTGGTCAGACTAGCCACAAACCAGCTTTTAAGGGATCCCAAAGAAATGATTTTGAAGAGAAGCTCGGAGGAAATAGAGCCCAGAGCAACAGGTGATACCTACACAGTTGCCATAGCAACAGGGCCTGTGTCCATCTCTGTGGGGAACCCGCCTCTGGTTTTCAGATCCCTCTTTAGGGATTTCCTTTCTTCTTTTTTTTTTCTAGTTCAGCCCAACATTAATAAGATGCTTGTTGCATATGTTTATCTACCTTTTCCAGTTGTCTCATAACAGGAGATTTTTTAAAATATCTTTTCTGCACTATTGTTAGAAGTTACAATAATGTTTTTTGACCTTTTAAGGGCAAAAGGTTTGCTAATATCTTAGGGAAAGACAGCTGATAATTTTTTTTTTAATTTTTTTTTTTTTAACATTTATTTATTTTTGAGACAGAGCATGAACGGGGGAGGGTCAGAGAGAGGGAGACACAGAATCTGAAACAGGCTCCAGGCTCTGAGCTAAGACAGCTGATAATTTAGAACAAAACTAAACTCTAGTCATTCCGGTATATAGTCAACAAATATTTATGTTATGCCTACCAGGTACCAGTCACTTTTCTAAGTTCTACTGAAATAATGAGGAACAAGATCCAATGTCTGACATCTATATGATAGATATAGATAGATAGATAGATAGATCCACAGACACATGTATTTTTAGAATTGAATCAGCGTGCACTATCTCCTTACTTAGATGCAGCTAGGTATACAATATTCATCAACATACAGATATTCACACATTGAAGTGAATGTGTGAATCTGTATGTGGGTCTACATATGTGTGTATGTGGAAGTAAATAAGCAACTTGGTAGTAAATCGGGAGTAAACGGGTAGTAAATGATATAGAGCACATTGCCTATGGCAACACATCCTTTGTTTCTTCTCAAAACATTTTTTTATCATTTCATAAAGTCCTAGGTTTAATAAAAATTAGATATCATTAAGGGAATAGAGCTGAATTTCAGGAGTCGAGCGTTGGTTTACCAAACATCAGCTCTTACAAGACAAAAGCAAGTTTACATTTGTATCAAAATAAAAAGTAGCAACAAGCACATCAACAAACAACAAGACTAGGTTCTCTAGAGTTTTCCATGACTTCTGCCTGTTGACTGCCTTCCTGCCTTTCTACAATGGGTAACATTTCAGATTTCAAGTGACAAAGAAGTGATGGTTCAGGCCCTGGAGAATTTTAGGTTTAAAAAAAAGTCTAGGTTATTCACATTTGTATCTGTGTTTTTTTTGGGGGGGGAGGGGGTGTCTATTTTTAATCTCCTAACCAATCTCTAGAGAAAGGAGAAATGTCCAGAGATGAGGCTTCAAGGAGCAAGAAAAGCAAAGTGAGAAAACACCAAGGTAATTACCAATTGTGATTATCCAAATCTAACCTTAGAACCTTATTTCAAGTCATTTTTATCTTTAGCCATTACAGTAAATGTGTTGTTGATATCAAAATAGCCTTTGAACCTCTAGCTAAGGTGTCCTAAGATGAGTAAGAACTCATCTCAAAGAAAAGGCATTGGTTCTCTCTTCGTGGAAAGGGGAGGGCAGCTCAGGCTTCAGGCTTTAATCAAGACCCATTATATTTATATTGAGGTCAATTTATTTCCTAACTAAGATGCAGACACACAAATAAACTCCCACTATTCTCATTCTTACGAACTTGGATTATGTTAAAGTTTTGCCAATGGGAGTGCGTGACCTACTTTGTAATTCAGTTACATACTTTTTATTCTCTCATAATGCGTATAGTTTTGGGGGGCTCAATTTAGGTGAAATGCAGTAACTCCTCCTTCAATTGTAAGACACAGGTAAAAATACACACAAAGCATTTTTAGATATCATTATGGATATTAGACAAAGTAACAAGTTAAAAGTGGAATTATTTTATGGTGGTGTTTGGATGATGTCTTGACAAGTATTCAATAGTTCAGATATCTTCAAAATCTTCCCTACATACTAAACAAATGTGAAGTCTTTGGTTATTTAATAGCTCACCATGGGATATTTTTTTCTTGTTATTTACCAGGTCTGGGGGAGACAGATAGTGACGGCAGAGATTTTGTCTTCATCTAAAACATTATCCATCAAAGACCAACATACTCTCTGAGAAAAGATGGAATTTCACACTGGCCCTGTATTTTAATAGAAAATGAGCTGGCATTTGCTCCTGTCAGCTAATGAAACAACTGGGGGCTTTTGGAGAATGAAAAATGGGTGATTAACAACTTCATCTGGAGACAAAGAAGATCTGCTCATCTCTTAAAGACGAGTTGACAATTCCTTATTTGGGAACTTTGTTCTGAATGCTCTGGGAGGAGCAGCGAGGAGAACCGCAAGTTTGTATGTCAGGGTGTTGTTATTGCTACTAGTAATTTTCCTTCGATAGATGGGAAAGACTAATGCCAGCGTCATGGAGAAATCGCTTTCATTCTCTTTCATATCATCATAAGAGTATTTCTATAAAATTCTTAGGGAGGGAGAAAAAAAAGAAAGTTTAAAGCCTGGCCATTCTGAAATGAAGCAGAGGAATTGGACTCGAAGGGGTAGACCAGTCGTCTTTCTGGATGGTATCCTGTCTCCAGAGTTAGATAATTGAATGTGATAAAGATTTTACCAGCCATGCTAAATAAATTATGAGACATAACACAACGGACTGTAAACCAGTCTTTAAAAATCATCATGTAGACAGTAAAACATAATGTTTAAGGTCACAGACAATGGTATCAGATAAACCAGGGTTCAAGTCCCCATCCTACTATTTAGCAGCTGCATTACCTTGAACAAGTTCACCTCTCCAGAAGTAATCATCTCAGAGTTGTTGTAGAAATTACAGGAGATAATGCACTTAAAAAGCTTGTCATAAGCCTGATAGTTGCTCAAAAATATTTATCACATGAATGAATGAATACTTAATAGATGTTTGTTCTTTTCATAATATTTTGAGCTAGAAATATATCCATGATATTGCTGAATTTTGTTT
Source organism: Panthera uncia (assembly GCF_023721935.1). Lineage (NCBI taxonomy): Eukaryota > Metazoa > Chordata > Mammalia > Carnivora > Felidae > Panthera > Panthera uncia. Next base: position 6,777,683 of record NW_026057578.1, on the reverse strand, counting down.
AAAAAATCATTTGCAGAACCACATATAATCTATAATTTCACATACACGAGTTCCCTGCATGTTTCTCTACATGTCTGTGTGCACATGAGCTAAATGGAAGGATGTTAATGAAAACAACTGTTATTTTCATGCAATGATATTTCCAGTGCTTATCACTCACCACTTTGTATTTTTCTCTATATGCCATCTTATAGAAACTATTAAGCCGTATGTAAAAAATCAATATGCACCAGACAGGTTTAAACATTTATCTAAATATTCAGTAGATGAGGCTGAAGTCTTACTGGAGAAAGAGATTAGGAAGAAAAGAACATCGGGAGCAATTTATCTTTAGAGACCTCTTCCAAAGGTGAAAGATACAAAGGAGTGATCTCCCTGCTCATTGGGGCACAAAAGAAATTGTTTCACCACTCCTTTGCTGCCATACAACTGTCTTTTGAAGAGTGTCTCAGAGACTCCCATGTAATAAAGAAACATTTATTACCCATTTCAAATGACCTCTTAGAAAATCTCTGCTACTAAATAGCTGGGACAACTTAAACAAGAAAAATGAAGAGAGATCAGTTCCTCTTTGGCTTCTTATCAAACTGCACCCTATCACTAAACAGCTTACTCACAAAGGGAATTCACAAGGGATAACCTGACATGCAATTCTGTGATGTAGGAAAAATCCACTGCCTGGACTGACATCCAGGTGAAACAGCTATATGTTATATTCATGCATGTGAAGTCATTCATTGCCATTCACGTGATGATGAAATGTCCACAGAGAGCCTTTCTGCTTTGAATTTTGTTGAATAAATTTCTTAGGATAGATCCAGGAAGGCATTAGAGGGAAAAGACTGACCAAGGAGGCTGGCATTTCCTGGTCTGGGACAGTGAGGGAGTTGGCCACCCCCCAGGAATCCATGGCCCTTACTGTGTGTCCATGATTCTCTACAAGCCTAAGTTTGTGGGCTCAATCAGAGAGGCAGGATCCTCCCCAGCAGACCCATATTGACTTAGCTTCCATGCATCAGGATCACACCATGGGGGGGGGGGAGGGCAAAGGAAAACAATTTTCATAAAATAAGCATACATGTGTACAAGCGTGTAGAGTACCCATGCGAGAATATATAAAACCTGGAAACAGAACTAGCTTGGCAAAAGAAAGTCTTAACGGCAAGAATTGTGTTGTCCAATATCACAGCTACAGGAAGTTTTAAAATTAAAATTAATTAAAATTAAGAATTCAGTTCTTTAGTTGTACTAGCCACATTCCGAGTGTTCGGTTGTCTCCTGTGGCTCGTGGTGACTGTATTAAACAGCACCGAAATAGAACATTTCCATCACTCTGGAAAGTTCTATTAAACAGTACTGGGCAAGAGCCTACAGTATACTCTTTGACCTTTTAAATGATGTACTATGTGCATGTATTACTTATTCAAAAATTAAAATTATTACATATTTCAAAATTTCGAAGTAATAATGTTTTTGTTTTTTTTTTTTTTTTTTTATTTATTGTTGGGACAGAGAGAGACAGAGCATGAACGGGGGAGGGGCAGAGAGAGAGGGAGACACAGAATCGGAAACAGGCTCCAGGCTCCGAGCCATCAGCCCAGAGCCTGACGCGGGGCTCGAACTCACGGACCGCGAGATCGTGACCTGGCTGAAGTCGGACGCTTAACCGACTGTGCCACCCAGGCGCCCCAATAATGTTTTAATTGTTTTACATAATTTGTATTGAAAAGTTCAGAAGGACTTCTCCATTTTTCATTAGGGGCTACTAGGATTGCAAACACATAACACCCTTAAATGGCCAAATTCAAAAATCCTATTATAGGTTGTTTTCCCTAGAGCAAATATAACAACTAAAAAAGAATTTAAGGCAAGCGTTAATTAAAATCATGAAGTACAAAGCCCTAGTTTTATTTCCAAGACTAATAATAAGCTGCTCTTTTAAAATTGATTTTTTTTTTCTCCCAGGTACAGGAATCATATCACAGATGGAGGGTATAATGAGACAAGTGTCAGATGGTCTATGTTGAAGCTTCAGGTCCAACTGTGCACAGCATGGCTGCGGCAGTGACACTCACAGGTATGTGACACCCAGCTCTCTCCTCCCTGTTGTCTATATTAAGCAGAAAAGCCAAGTATTGGGTGAATAATGGCATTTGAAGTTTTGGTCTTTGTCAGCATTTACAGAAGCCCCAAATAGAAATACTGTGAAATCATCTTTGATGCTGCTTATGTTTGGGGGGGATGACATACTGATGAACAAAATTACTTTAAAAAAATATATTCAAAAAAATATATTGAATGCTTAATACCTGTGAGGTTCTGTTCCAGGCCCCAGAGATCTAGCAGATAGAATCCCAGGCCTCAAGTTGCTTACTTTCTAAGCTACTCGACAGTCGATAAGCAAATAAGTAAAATAATAATAATAAACAAAAAAGAAACGCATGACAGATGGAAGGGACTGAGTGTGTTCTCAGAAGCATGCTAATTTACATAGGGTGGCTGTGGTGGGCAGAATACTGGTCTCCCAGAAACGGCTCACATCCTAATCCCAGAAATCTGTGAGTATGTGACCTGATACAGTAAAAGAAACTTTGCAGGTGTGATTCAGTTAAGGATCTGGCGGCTGAGGAGATTATCCTGGATGATCTGGGCTGACCTAACGTAATCACAGACGTCCAAAGAAGACGTGGAGAGACAGGATGTTGAGCTGATGTGATCGTGGGAAGGAACCGTGACGAAGGAATGTGAACAGTCTCTAGAAGCTGGAAAAACGCAAGGCAACTAATTCTCCACCAGAGCCTCCGGAGGAAACAAAGATCTGCTGACACTTTGACTTGAGCCCAGTGAAAACCATTTTGCACTTTGACCTCCAGAAAGGGAAGATAATACACTTGTGTAGTTTTAGGTCACAAAACACTAATTTAGTGGCGATTTTCTAGGGCAGAAGAGGAAAGTAACACGGTGGCCATGGATGGCTTCACTGAAAAGTTGACCTTTGGAAGAAGATCTAAGGAGGGTAGGGAGAGTCATGCAGAGGTCTGAGCAGAAAGCATTCCAGGCGGAGAGTCAGGAAGTGAAAATTCCCTGAGGCAAGGGCACATCTGGCATGTTGGAGGAGACTGGACTGCAGGGGGCAAGGGCAGAAGCAAGTTGGCCAGTTAGGGGGCTACTTTCATAATGCAAATGAGAGATGATGATGGCTTGGACAGGGGCAATGCAGAATGGTGGGTCTCTAGGCGTGTCTTACAAAGATCATTCCATTTATAAGGTTGAGAAGAGATTGTAAAGGGGACGAGTGAAGGGACCATGAGACAGTCAGGAAATTACTGCAATAATTTAGGCAAGACGTTAAGGTCCCTTGGACTTCCATCCAAGAGTTGATGGTTGACACTAGAATCTATTTTCAAAGGGGAGGGGGGCGGACAGAGTTTTCTGACACCTGTTAAGAATGAAAGTTATCCAGAGAGAAGTCTCACTCACAGTTTTGCCTTTTTCTTTATCACTTTCTGTAATCCTACACCCCAGGCTGGGAGACTCACTTTCAGGATCCATTTAAACAATCTACTAGATTACTTATAAAAAGGAAAGAGAAAGCTTGGATCAGTAAAATCAAGTCAGGTCCTCAAGTGGTATCCACAACCCCCTTTTCTTGTCACCTTTTGTCAGAACAATGGAAGAATAGAATTACAAGAGCCTGGGGGGTCAGCAGCTACAACAGAAAGGCCCCAAAACATACAAGTTATCTAGACCAGGCATGTCAAGCATGGGTTCCAGATACTTAAGAGATCATTGGGTTACAGGAACTGCCTTCAATATTTTAAAAATTCTTTTAGGAACTTTAAATAGAAGTCACATCTTGCACTGGTTGTCTGGTTTGGGTTACGTTATAGCCACTCCGTGTGGTCCAAATTATACGAGTCAGTAAACAATTAACAAAAATAGGAAAATCAACTATTACTTAAGAAATTCAATGTGCTTTGAAAATTTTCTTTAAAACCATTGGGACTATAGGGAAATTAATCAGAGGGTACCCAGAGGGAATCTTTGGGACATACAGAGTTAGTTATTTTTGGCCCAGGTGATTATCCTGGCCCCCCACCCCCATAGCTTTTGTTCAGATGATAATTTCATACCCTTATCTCCTACCCACTGATCTAGCATAGTGGGCAATTGTGATTTGCCTTACCAGAATTCTCTCTAATTTTTTGAGGATCCTCTATATGGTTTCTCACAGGGGCTGTACATATACACAATGAAATCTTATGCAGCCATAAAAAGGATGAGATCTTATCATTTGCAACAACATGGATGGATCAAGAGGGTATTATACTAAGTGAAATGCATAGACTGAGAAAGGTAAAAACACCATATGATTCCACTCATGTGTAAAATCTAAAAATCAAAATCAGTGAATACATAAACAACAAAAAGCAGAATCAGATAAATACAGAGAACAAAATGATGGTTGCCCGAGAAAAGAGGGTCGGGGATGAGCAAAACAGGTGAAGCAGAGTGGGAGATACAGGCTTCCAATTATAGAATAAACAAGTCACAGGAATAAGAGGCACAGCATAGGGAACACCATCAACGATATTGTAATAGCGTTGTACAATGACAGATGGAGGCTACACTTATGGTGAGTAGAGCATAAGTAAATAGAAGTTGAATGACTGGTGCACACATGAAACTAATGTAACATTGTCAACTATACTCAAATAGAAGTTTGAGTATATAAAATGCATACCTTATATAGACTCGTATATATAAAAATACTAGTAGGATCTAGTACTAGGAATTACATGACCAGTTTTGGGTCCTTTTTCTTTAACTTACTTGCTGTGGAGTAAGCCACTTAGTGTTGGCAATTACATAAAAACTAATTTACTATCAAGGCTGTTAAGAGGAATAATTATATAAAGTCTCTGAGAACAATTTGAAATGTATAATCACACTATACAGAAACAAAGGAGCAAACTGAGATTATTATTGTCGGCTATTTTCCCGGTCCACTCTCTAATGAAAGCAAGTAGTGAAATTGAGTGCAAGAGTCAGCAAGGCAAGGTCCTTAAATAATTGAGAATTGTTGACTATAAATAATTATTTTGCTATTAAACCTTTAGACTATGTTTGGTGCATATACTCTAAGAGATGCGTGTCTTCCACCAACACCTTTTACCTCTGTGTACTGTGACCAACCCCGAAGAAATTCTGGGTGTGTGTGTGTGTATGTGTGTTTCTCCTCCATTAAATTTGAACAGGACCCAAGTCATTATGGACTCTCATCCATTATAGGACTATGTGAGCCTTTCAACATTTGCATATGAATAACTAAAAGAGATTTATGACTTTATCTTTGAACATAAAAAAGGTTTTGTTGCATAAATTACACTATTTCTAAGCCCATTCGGCTTTCTGTACTGCCTATCCATCTAGTATGCATGAGTTGGTCCCGTGTTCCCATTGGGAAGGTGTTAAGTGAGTTACATGCTTTTTGGGGTGTTTGAATTACTGTATTCCTCAACTGGAGTTTGCTGACACAGTGTGAATAGGCAGGGCTCCCAAGACAGCAAGAGGAGCCTTGCTGAGTTCAGCATAACTTGGTTCCTTAAAAGCTGTAACCCAGGCCAATGATCTCCAACCACATAGTTGTAGTTCAAATGAAACGCAAATCACAAACATGCTTCCTGAACAACATGGGAGATGATGTATCACGGAGAGCTAAAGTGTTATACTACATAAGGAGTTATGATTATTATCTCCATTTGCAAAAGTCACACCGAGTCCAAAATACCAATCTAGTTGTATGTGCCTCCAAAGCCCACACGTTAAGCCATGTTGTGTGTTGCAAACTGCCCAAACTCTGAGACCTAATATTTGAAATAATTCTGTCCACAAGTACCCATCTTTCCCCCATCTCATTCATTCATATCTATTGGCACTGTTCTTTTTTTTTAATGTTGATTTATTTTAAATGTTTATCTTTTGAGAGAGACAAAGAGAGAGAGAGACAGACAGACAGAATGCGAGCAAGGCAGGGGCAGAAAGAGAGGGAAGACACTGAATCTGAAGCAGGCTCCAGGCTCTGAGCTGTCAGCACAGAGCCCGATGTGGGGCTTGAACTCGTGAACACAAAATCATAACCTGAACTGAAGTCGGATGCTTAACCAACTGAGTCATGCAGCTGCCCTAATGTTGATTTATTTATTTTAAGAGGGGGTGGGGGGAGAGAGAGAATCCCAAGCAGGTTCCATGTTATCAGTGCAGAGCTCCTGGCTTGATCTCACAAACCATGAGATCATGATCTGAGCCGAAATCAAGAGTCAGACGCTCGGCTAACTGAGCGATCCAGGAGCCCCTGGCACTGTTCCTTAAACACATCTTGATATCTAGAACCTTGAAAACTTGCCAGGTGTTCTGGTCCCTCTCCCTGTTATGACTTACCTGCTTCTTCCCTAAGCCTGGATCCAATGGTCCTGGTGAACTGCTTCCAATGCAGATACCACTCTGCAGCTCTCCAGGTCCTTGAACCCCTGCCAGTCCTCCTGAGTCCAGCCCCAGCTGTGAGTAACATCATGTATGTGCTTGCATCCCATTTCTGAGCTAGCAAATATGGGCAAAGAATATGAAAAAATTGGGCTGAACAGGTCCCCTACAAATCTTTTTTCTCAGCAAGACCCACACGGGGCCACAGAAGTGGTGAAATACAATCCAGGTAACGACTAGAATGACCAGTCATTTTCAAACAAAATGACATCGTCTGAAACAAATGGCAAGTGTCATGGGACACTAGGACTGGCCTGGGCAAACAAACTATATGGTCACTGTAATGCTAACACCCTCAGCCATAGAGATTGGAGGTTGAAAGCAAGGATTTTGGACTCTGATCTCAGATTAGATCCCAGCAAGGCCATAGTATAAGTATGTGACCTTGACCATCTTGCTTACCCATTCTAAGACTCAATTTCCTTAACCATAAACTCTGGATAAAACAATACCAAGTCCTAGTATTGCAGTAAGGATTTTGAAAATTAAAGAATATTTTATCATCCTATTTTATTTAACTGGCCTCCCTAGCATTGTTCAGGATAGTAACAAGTGAATCTATGTGCTGTTTCTTACCCTGGACATACACAGAGTTCCACGTGGTCTTACGTAAAGTTTCTCTGTTGTAAACCAATCCTTGCATTGTTCTGAAGGGTAACTGCCCTTGTCCTGGTCTTATCTCCCAGAGTCCTGTGAAAGTGATCCCCCATCCCATGACAGACAGCTTATAATAAAAGTACAACCATCCCTAAGACACTTCCAAATTTCTTTTCAAGTTAAAGTATAGTGTTATATCAGCTAACATATAGGTTATATCAGTTTCAGGTGTACAATATAATGATTCAACAATTTTATATATTACTCAGGGCTCATCAAGGTAAGTGTATTCTTAATGTTCTTTATCTATTTCACTCATCCCCCCACTGCCCTCCCCTCTAACAACACCAGTTTGTCCTCTGTATTTAAGAGTGTTTTTGTTTCGGGGCACCTGGGCTTCTCAGTCGGTTAAGTGTCCAACTTCAGCTCAGATCTCACGGTTCATGGGTTTGAGCCCCGCGTCGGGCTCTGTGCTGATAGCTCCGAGCCTGGAGCCTGTGTCTGATTCTGTGTCTCCCTCTCTCTCTGCCCCTCCCCTGTTCACGCTGTCTCTCTCTGTCTCTCAAAAATAAATAAATGCAAAAAAAAAATTTTTTTTAATGTTTTTGTTTCTTTTTATCTTTGCTCATTTGCTTTGATTCTTAAATTCCCTCTGTGAGTGAAATCATAAAGTATTTGTCTTTCTCTGACTGACTTATTTCACTTAGCATAATACCCTCTAGATCCACCCATGTTATTGCAAATGGCAAGATCTCATCCTTTTTATGGCTGAGTAATATTTCGCTGTGTGTGTGTGTATGTGTGTGTGTGTGTGTGTCACACCTTCCTTATCCATTCATCTATCAATGAACATTTGGGTTGCTTCCATATCTTGGTTATTATAAATAATTCTGCAATAAACATAGGGATGCATACTATATATCTTTTTGAATTAGTGTTTGTTTTCTTTGAGTAAATACCTAGTAGTAGAATTGCTGGATCATATGGTAATTGTATTTTTAATTTTTTGAGGAAACTCCAAACTCTTTTGCCCAGTTGCTGTGCCAATTTGCATTCCCACCAACAGTGTACAAGAATTCCTTTTTCTCTACATCGTCACCAACACTTGTTACTTCTAGTCTGTTTGATTCTACCATTCTGACTTCCAAATCTTATGCAAATTCATCCAGTCATTGCTTTATAATACTGTAAAAGATAACAGGGATAAGAAACTGTATATTAATGGAATAACTTACGAAGAAAAGCTAACATGACTCTCAGCATACCATAAACGCTTAATACATAGTCACTTATCCAAGCATCACTCCAGTCACCTAACTTACAGAATGCACCAAGCTAAGAACTCGAGCTAAATATCTCTCTAAGATTTGGAAATATTGGCCACACTAAAAAGGATCAAGTTTACTAGAAATAAGTGTAAATTCCTTGAATAGTGTTCAAAAATTATCTATACCAGTATAAGATCTAGAGATTCAGCTTAGCAATGATTCACGGGAAGAAATCTTAAGCATCCTTATAGACCAACAGGGGAGGCAGGGAACATGGTTGAATATAATGCATCACTGGTGCGTTCCTGCACATCTGTAGATTTCAACAAAGCAAAAAAAGTAGTGTGGTCCATGAGCCATCAAAGCACACGGAATTTTATTCACTAGGTACAACACATCTTTGCAACAATTGAAGGTTTATTCATGCAACTGCAAAGAAATCTATGACATAGAAACAAATTTGGTGGGTCATCTGGATGGTGTAGAGTAAGGTATAGTTTGCTGAAAGTAGGGAAGTAAGAGAGACACTACCTTAATGTCATGCACAAATAAAAAATAAAAGATCATCTGGAAATGCAAAAGGCACTCTGCTTCTCAATTATCTAAGAGTATTTTCAGATTAGCAACAATTTCTATTCAGTCTGAGAAACAAAGAATAGGTCCCCTACAAATCTTTCCATGTGCAAGACCCACGTACTAGAGTGGCTGCTGATGGTGTGAGGCATCTTTCTGGGGCGATGAAATGTTCTGGAATCAGTTGGTGGTGATGATTGCACAACCTTGTAAATACCAGAAAAACCACTGAACCGTCCATGTCAAAGGGTGAGTTTCATGGTGTGTGGATTATAGGTCAATAAAATGATAATAATAATAATAACTAGTGGACAAAGAATGATCAGGAGCAGGATACTTACAGGAGACTTCATAGGATCTCACCACAAGATGATCATTTGCAAAAGAAAATTAGTAACAACAGTGGAGAAACCTACAGGAAACTATCTTAACTGAGTAATCAAAGTACATATGACCAGTCATGGGAAGAAGTGATGCCATGTACCTCCTGATTCAAAGCTCTTGAGCCATAAGATGATTTATGTTGTTTTTCCAAAAACACATAACCTGAGCCATCATGAGGAAATGTCAGAATGTCCCAAGTTGAGGGACATTCTACAAATAGCTTGTCAGCACATTTCAAAAGCATCACGATCAGGGTGCCTAGTGGCTCAGTCAGTTGAGCTTCTGACTCTTGGTTTTGGCTCAGGTCATGATCTCACGGTTCGTGAGTTCAAGCCCCACATTGGATTCTGTGCTGACAGTAGGGGGCCTGCTTGGGATTCTCTTTCTCTCCCTCACTCTGCACCTCCCTGGCCCGCTCTCTCTCTCTCTCTCTCTCTCTCTCTCTCTCTTTCTCTCCCTCCATTTGCCACCCCCCCATTTGCTCTGTGCACACTCCCTCTCTCTCAAAATAATAAATAAACTTAAAAAAAAAAAAAGAAGTTAAAAATAATTGAAATTGTACAGCCAACCCCAAATATAAGAATTGCTACTATGGGGTTAAGTTCTGAGAGAATCCTGGACACGCTGTATTTTTTTAAGCAGATTCTGAACAACTAACTTTTGTTGCAATGACTCAAAGTAGAAGGGTCCGGGGTCACATGAGATCCCTATTTACTTACATATGTGTTCTTGAACACATTTCTTAATCTTTATTGGCCTCAGTGTCTTCATGTGTAAATTGGGAATGAGCAGACTATTTACCACTTAGAGTCATTTTGAGGGTAATTTAGGTAACCTATACAGAGTGCTTAGCACAACAATAAGAGTTTGTAACCATTAGCTACCTCTACTATATCGATCAGTGAATACATCCAGCCTTATGCTAGTCACACAGAATTAAGAAAAAAATAATGCGGCTTTCTCTTTTAAGAAACACTCATGTATTGAGGCATTCATAAACCCCAGTAGAGGGGAGGGGTAGTGCCAGACCCATGAGGGAAGTACTCATTGGCGTGCAGTTTCTTCTCCAGAAGATTATGGTCCTGGCTGCAAGTCAGGGGAAACCCCTACAGGGGAAAAGAGTATTTGCAGGAAAGAGAAGCTCAGTGAATGTTGCTGAACACAACCGGTGACTGGCTCACAACTGGACGTGGCGTCGCAAAGACTAAGCTTGGGATCACTAAAAGTACTCAAGCCATGGGTACTGTGCTCTTAGGGTTACAAACTGGGAATTCCTGCGGTAAGCAGGAGATTTGAAAATAGGACTGCTGAAAGTCTATGTCTTGGGCAGCTTGAACGAAATATCCCAGACTGGGTGGCTTGTAAATAACAGAAATTTATTTCTCATGGTTGTGAAGGCTGGAGTCCCCGATCAGGGTACCAGCCAGGGTCCAGTGAAGGTCCTCTTCTCAGCTCACAGCCAGTGCCTTCTCACGGTGTCCTGGTGTGGTGGAAGGACCCAGGGAGCTCCAAGCCTGTGCACGAGGGCTCCGCTCTCATGACCTAAGCACCTCCCAGAGGCTCCAACCGCAAATACCCTCAGACTGGGGGTTAGGATTTCAACATAAGAACTGGGGGAGGCAGACATTCAGACAGTCGCAGTCTGGAAGTGTACATCCTCTGTTCTTCTTCCGTCCTCGTGGCCCCTCCCCATGTCTTTCCATTCCTCCCTCCGCGTGGGCTGGAAAGACATACTCATCTCTAAGAATGAAATCTGATTAAATGTTCGTTGGGATCATCAGTGGAAACCAAGCAACATGGCCAAGACTGAGGCCCTACGTCCTCTCTCTGTTCTTGCCAACTTCATCCAGAGACCATCACTGTCTCTTTCAAGTGACTTTGGGCCCTGCAGGGGCTGGGTACATTACCCTATTCCCTGCCAGCTCTGCAGAGGGCCGGCGCTGTGCCTCCCTTCCGCCAACCACGCAGTTTGCCAGCAAATCTCCAAGCTGGGAAAAAGCACACACATCAAAAGACCCACTGGGAGGTTTAGGAGCCAGACACAGACCAGAGGCACGATTGTAATTCAAGTCAAGACCACCAGCTCTATGCAAAGCTTTTGTGAGTGGCAACTGGCACACTCCTCGGGAGCATTTTGTGGTCTCTCCAAATGACACAGCCGCCAGGAGGTACCAAAGGCACTTCTGTGGACTTTCCCTTCACAGCAACCAGGAGGAGGGAACATATTTCACTTACCCCCAAACCCAAACAGGTTTCCCCTCATTCTCCACTTCCTTTAGGGTTTCCTCCTACCCTGAGAAGCAGCAGGAGAATCCTGTCTGCTGGCATCTCCCCGAGGAGGGCACACACAATTAACAGTCTTGAGAAAACCCTCACTTCAAAGGCCTCATCCTCAAAAGGATCAGAGATGGAAATGCTTATGAGCAGAAGCTGGAACTGGGTGCCAGGGGCACTTGTTCCACAAATGGTTCCTTCTCCTGCAAACATGCCACCTGACTCCAAGGAGCCCATGGAGAGGACAGGCTGCAAAGAAAATTAACCCCTGAGTTCCCGGCTCCCCACCTAACTCCCCCCAACAAAGAGAGAGGATTCCGTGGACAAAGAGGAAACCACTTCAATGCCTTTTAGCTTCTTTAAAGGTTTTGTTTGCTTCTTTGTTTTTTTAATCAAGGAACCGGCTGGCCTCCAATTTGTGGAGATTTTATTTGCCATTTGGCATGCAATTTCTCAGCTCAAGACACTCGCCGGACCATTCTGGGTTATTCCTTTACAAGAAGAAGTGGCTTCACTAAAATGTGGATGATCTGCCAGCACGATACTGCGTGGGGCACTTGAGTTACAGCAGATAGTACCTTTTTTCTCTTATTCTTGGGCAGGGTGAGTTAGTATTTGTTCATATAAACTAGGTAGCCTCCCTTAACATACAAGACATAAATCTTGGGTGAAGTATAATGCTATCCTTAAGCAGTTGGGAGGGTAGGAAAATACACATGTCATAAGTCAATAATAACTCACTTAATTCTAATAACTCATTAAGTGAGTCATCATCTCTTTTACACTGCAGAAACTCTGTAAGGTGCCTATTATTCCCAAATGACGGGTGAAGAAGCTGGGCTTAAAAGATATTAAGCAACCTACCTATAAGGTGACACCAAGAATATGCAAAGAAAGCAGTCATCTAATTTTTTAAAAATTTTTTAAAATGTTTATTTACTTTTGAAAGAGAGACAGAGCACAAGTGGGAGAGGGGCAGAGAAAGAGGGAGACACAGAATCTGAAGCAGGCCCCAGGCTCTGAGCTGTCAGCACAGAGCCTGATGTGGGGCTCAAACTCACAGACTGCAAGATCACGACCTGAGCCGATCGGACACTTAACCAACTGAGCCACCTAGGTGCCCCAAGGTCCTCTAATTTTTTTTTTTTAATTTTTTTTAACGTTTATTTATTTTTGAGACAGAGAGAGACAGAGCATGAACAGGGGAGGTGCAGAGAGAGAGGGAGACACAGAATCTGAAACAGGCTCCAGGCTCTGAGCTGACAGCACAGAGCCCGACGCGGGGCTCGAACTCACGGACCGCGAGATCGTGACCTGAGCCGAAATCGGCCACTTAACCGACTGAGCCACCTAGGTGCCCCAAGGTCCTCTAATTTTTAAGCCAAAGAGAAAATACTCCCCAGATTAATACAGTTGACCCTTAAACAACATGGGTTTGAACTGCACAGATCCACTTATATGTGGATTTTTTTGCATAGATAGTGTAGTACTGAAATGTTTTTTCTCTTTATTTTCTTAGTAACATTTTCTTTTCTCTAGCTTGCTTTATCATAAGAAATATATAATACACATAGCATACAAAATATGTGTCAATTGACTATTTATGTTATCGGTAAGGCTTCCAGTCAACACTAGGCTATTAGTAGTAAAGTTTTGGGGGAGTCAAAAGTTTTACTGGGGTTTTCAACGGCATGGGGGGTTGGTGCCCCAACCCTTGCATTGTTCAAGGGTCAAGCGTAAAGTACAGTGAGAACCACAAAGAATAGAACCCAGAAACATGACTTTTCTAAAGTTTACAAGAGACCATTCTAGCCACTGAGACGTGGGAGATTTGCTGTACAACATCATCCCATCATTTCCACACCCACACTCAGTGTCCTAAGCTTCACAGAACCTGGTGTCAATTCACATTTTCTTTTCAAACATCCAAACGCTTATTTTCCCCCTTCTTAGACCGTGAACCTCAGCCACAAAGGTTATCCTTCGACCCTGGAGGCGATCATCAAAGTCCACGTTGACAAATGTGACGATGATTGTGCCACCTCTGTTATCTCTTTAAATGGATTTCCCAGCCTTCCTAAAAATAAGTATTTGTGCAAATGTCTAGCAAATATATGCATTTGGCCACGGTGATTATTTCCAAGACGGTGGGATTTGGAGAAGAGAGAGACACAGGATGGTGAAGAACAAGGAGGTAAAGAGAGATTTTAACATTTTACTCTGAACCCTTTTTTTTGAGCCTCCTTTCTCATAAAAAATATTCCTATGATTTTGGGGTGCCCAGGTGGCTCAGTTGGTTGAGCACCCAACTTTTGATTTCGGCTCAGGTCATGATCTCACGGTTCGTGGGATCAGACGCCACACCGGGCTCTGCGCTGTCAGCTTGAAGCCTGCTTGAGATTCTCTCTCCGCCCCCCCTCTCTGCCCCTCCCTGTTCTCTTGCTCTCTCCCTCTCTCAAAATAAATAGATAAACATTTAAAACATATTCCTATGTTTTAATGTCACTTTTTAAATAAAGTAGAATAATTGATGGTAATCAGCAGTATAGAGAATAAGAATTTGTTGGGAGGGATTTAATCGAATATGCTCCAAATTCTGTCATGGGAAAAACCGTCTTCAGGAAGACAGTGAATCTCAGTAGTCCAGGTGTCAAAGGGTTTTTACCCCTGCAGTCGGTGTCACTGATCCGGAGTCCCTCCACTGGGCCTGGACACCTAACCTCCAGAGGCTTAGAGTGTTGGCTGCTAAATTATAGTTATTCCCTTTTCTGGAGAATTGCTCCCTGCCCAGGGGGAGCCTCCTGCCTTTCCAAGGAGGTTATTTTTATACCCATATCCCAGTCCCTGAAAGAGTAGATGCTGCTTAAAGCAGCAGAGAGCAGCCAATGCTTGAGTGACATGGGGGTTTGAATGTCCAGCCGCCTAGTCTCAAGAAGACTAAGCCTGTGATGTGGTTCATCCTCCAAGCTGGGATCAGGTCGAGGCTCCAGTCCAGTTGTGACCAGCAGGGGAAATCCTTCCCCTGCTCCATCCTGCTTCCCTTGTTCCCCTTCTCCTTTGAGCACTCCCTCAAAAAGCCTTTCATGAGAATCCTTGTCTCAGGCTCTGCTTCTAAGGAATACAACCCAAGATGTCCCCATTCCCCCCACCAAATGGGGCCACACAGGCCAGAGAGTTTCACAAATGAATTCAATACACCTCAATGAACAGATAACTCCAAACCTATTTAAATTGTTCTAGAATGTACAGAAGGGGAAAAAACTACACATTCAAATCATTTTGTGAGGCCTTGACATCATTGATACCTACCTTTGACAAAGCACAATAAAACAACCAATTGATCTGACATATAAATATTAACGCCGAAGTTTTAAATGTAATTTTAACTACAAAGACAAAATTACCTTTTGGAAGAATGTCTCACTATGCTCAAGTGAGATCATAACCTATTTCATTACCCCATTAGGTGGTCGGTGGCCACAAAACCTATGATATTCTAAACATTATAAAAAGATATTTGAGGAGCACCTGGGTGCCTCAGTGGTTAAGCAACCAACTCTTGGTTTTGGCTCAGGTCATGATCTCATGGTCTGAGACTGAGCCCCACATGGGGCTCTGTGCTGACAGCACGGAGCCTGCTTGGGATTCTCTCTCAATCCCTCTCTCTCTGCCCCTCCCCTACTTGCTCTCTCTTTCAAAAGAAATAAACATTGAAAAAAAGATATGTGAGTTCCATATTTATTCATTGTTTTAGGAACAGTGGACACTTAATAGAGATATGTAATGTAGATATAATAAAAACATCTAGAAAGTATAAAGGAAAAATAGACTTCATTTTAAAAGCAAAAAAAAAAAAAAAAAAAAAAAAAAAAAAAAGATTTTTAAATACCAGCAAATAAATTTAATAAGAAATATATAGGATCTTTATAGAATATAGAAGGTATTAACTAATATAGAAGGTACTAATAAATAGAAAGATATTTGCTACTCTTTTCTAAAATAGTTCAATCTTATTTTAAAAAGTGAAATCTCCCTAAATTAAAGTATGAAAGTAATGTGGTCTCTATTAGAATCCCAAGAAGTCTATTTCACTGGCTGTTTGAGGTTTTTTAAGGAAGGGAACAAGGTCTCAGGGAAAAATAATGATACAAAAATAACCAGAAAAGCCCTGAAATGCAGAGAAAGTAGGTTGGCAGTATAAGACTCAAAAGACGAAACATTATAAAGTTAGAGTAGTTTAATGAGATAATGAATGCAAATTGCTTAACACAATGCCTGACACAAGAATGGAGAGAAAGATTAATGGAACAAAATTGAATGAAAAAAAAGAAACAAATACAGATGGAGATTTAGTTTACCATAAAGTTTGCATTTTAAATCAGTGGGGGAAGATGAATTATTCGATGAACAGATTTAGGATTCTTGCAAAGTTTTCTAAATATAAAATAAAATAAAACTGAATCTCGACATCATTTCTTTTATCAAAAGTCATCTCAGGGATATGAACAGTAAGAAATAAAATCTTAAAAGCGCTAGAAGAAAACACAGGAGTTTAAGAAATGAATTTTAGTTTCTAAGCAAGATCTTTCTAGTCTTGAAATAAGGACACTCTCCCTAATAAGTGGGTTTAGATGTGACTATTTAATTTCTTTCCTGTATTATCAAAAAGCAAATGACCAACAGAGTAGAAGTGTTTAAAATCCATATGACAAAATATTAGTTTCCCTACTATAAAAAGAACACAACTTAATTAATCAGCCCAATGTACAAAAGGGAGACAAAGCGGTAAACTGTTGTTTATGTGGGGGACAATATGACTTTTGAACACATATAAAGATACCCACATTCGTAACTTTAAAGATAATAGAAACAATCAATACATGCTGCCTGGGGAGCATACCAAATTAACAGACATTTTCAAAGCCTATTGCGCGAGTGAAGATCAGGGCAATCTCTCTGGAGGGAAACTTTTGGCAACATTGATAAAAATATCGAATGCATTTACTGATGGTTCCAGAAATCCTTCTGCTGCGTATTTATCCTATAGACACAGCCCCTTTTTTGGCCAAAACACTTATGTACAAGGATGCTTATTTGTGGCACTGATTATAAAAGACTGTGAACAATCTAAATGCCTCCTGGTAAGAAAACAGTTAAAACAAAAACAATCCATGTAAAGTTTACTTATTTAATCCACGCAAAGGTTAAATAATTAAATGAATAAACCATACGCCATATAAGGGTTGTCAAAAAAGTTGCTGCAAAAGGTCCGGGAGTAAATATTTTAGGCTTTTCATGCAACATAGGCTCTGTCACAACTACTCCACTCTGCCATCACGTGAACAAATAGATGTGTCTGTGTGCGAATAAAACTTTATTCACAAAACTAGGTAGGAGACTGAATTTGGCCCTGGGGCCATAGTTTTCCTATTCCTGACTTAATGGATTTGTAGGTAAAGAAATTATCTGTGTTTTATGGATTTATTTATAAATCAATAAATCATCTATATTTGTTTATGGATCTATGGATACAAATATATAGATTACGTGTGCATTTATTTCTGAAAAGATATTCTGGAATTGTTTAAGTATACAAAATATATTATGTTGTATAGAGATGTTATGTATATGTGCCACATCACATATTTATTATATAATATACATATATGATTAAATAAGTAAATTATCCCTGCACAATAACACTCCGTAGCTGTGGGAAAGAATGAGGAAAGCTATGTACTGTGGTATAGAAAATCGCAAACATCAATTAAGGAGAAAAGGCAAGTGGCAGACTCATGAGAATAGTACGGTCCCATTGTATTTAACAATTTATTTGTTTCATGCGATGTTTTGCAAATGATACAGAAGAAGCTGTGATTGTCTCTAGGGAGGGGACTGAGGGACTGGCTTTCTGGGGAAATAGAGAAAAATTCACTTTCCTTTTATATTCTTTCACACTGTTGGTTTTTTTTTCACCATATGTATATACAATTTTTGAACATAGAAAGGTATTTTTAAAAAAGAAAATACAATTTATGGAATGAGGCAGCAGAGTTTAGTAACATCACCTGGTTTGAAAGTTGGGCAGCTGGTATCCTTGCCAGGATGGCCACGACAGTTATTTAAGTGTTGAAATATATCTAGGGGCGCCTGGGTGGCTCAGTCAGTTGAGCATCAACTCTTGATTTCGGCTCGTCATGACCTCACGGTTTGTGAAATGGAGCCCTGTATCAGGCTCTGTGCTGACAGCACAGAGCCTGCTTAACATTCTCTCTCCCCCCTCTCTCTGCCCCTCCTCAGCTCACACTCTCTTGCTCTTTCAAAATAAACAAATAAACTTTCAAAGGAGTGGGGGGTGGGGGGGCGGGATATATCTAGGCCAGTTGATAAGTAACCATTGCTCTGAACACAAAGTTTCCCCTGCCAGCCAGGCCATCCTGGCCCTTCCTCAGGAACCACTCCTCCTAAACTCCCCATGATTCAGCAACTGTAAGTTCTTAGCAAAACTCATAACTTCCCCACATTTCTTTTCATTCATCAGTGAAATGTCTCCAGTAATACTTGGCCTACCGGGCCCTGGAGTATGAAATGAAGTAACATATCTAAAAGCACAGTACAAAATACAGAGCTCTAAGCTAACATAAGATAACTAACATCATTTTTTTGCACTTAGAGCCTGTCGGCAAAGATAATGTAAAGTATTTGTTCTAGGGACACAATCATTTTCTGCCATCCTGGCTCAAAACATCACCTTTCATTCATGCCTCTATTACAACGGGAATAATACCATTGTCTAGTTTTTTGAATATGTGTCAATTTCCTTTGCTATCTAGAATTCCGTGAGGACAGAAAATATGGCTCCTTTATTTGCACATGCTCAGGACCCAATACAATGGCTGATGTAGACTCGAGGTATGTTTGATGAATAAATACATAGAACGGGAGCAAAGGAGCAAAATGAGAGAGACCTACAAAAAAGAAATTTGGTTTAGGTGTTAGGACTTTACTTCCCAATTGGTTCCTGAATAACTCGGTGACTTCATTCATAACAGCACTCTCAGGGTAAGGACGTGATGGGTGAAGCATCGTGTGAATCCGTTGATGGGATGCTAACGCGTTTTTTTTTATTTGACAAATAATTGAGTGGCTACAGGAATCGAGGTGGGTACTAGGAATTCGATATGAGCAAAGCAGGCATTTCCCCATCGGTGTTTTGGAACTTGTGGTCTACGGGGTAAGTAGAATTTATGAAAACTATGGCACACGTGAGGGCATTTTTTTTTTTAATGGAAATAAGTCGTGTAAAGGAAATGAACATGGTTCTGTAAATGCATATAACAAAGAAGAGTCTTGTCAATGGCAGTGTATCTGGGGGGATTGTCAGGGAAGTCTCCCCTGGGGAAATCACACACGGGCTGAAGGCTGAAAAGAAGTGGTGACTAGGTCAGGAGAGGGTTCCATCTCTCTGTCCACAGGAAGTCCATGCAAAGGCCCTGTGGAGAAATAACGGTGCCTTTAAAGATACGGTGGGGCAGCATGGCCATAGCACATAGAGAGAAGATAAAGTCGTGATGGGTTGATCTAGTAAGACACACCAAAGTCCACATCTTCCTGTTCTGGAGGCACACAGCCAGACTACATTCTCCAGCTTCCCTTGCAGTTGGGTGTGGCCAATGGGATGTGAAGGCAATGAGGTACCCCTAACCCTAAAGGAGCTACTGTCCTTCTTCCACATTTTTTCTCTCAACTGACCTGAGGGATGAAGATGATGAAGAAGCCCCACAGGAACAAGGAGCCTACCTTGGGTCCTCTAGGAAAACCATGAACCACCCTGTAATGTTTGCTTGGGCTTCTGTGTAAGTGAGAAACACACTTCTTTTGTGTTTGAACCATTATATATTTTTGAATCAATTTATTTCTTCAGCCCAGCCTACACTGCAAGAGAGAAGGCTGTGGACAAGATCATGCAGGGCTTTGTGGGTCACATTTAAGATGTCAGATCCCCTAAGAAATGAGGAGTCACTGAAGAGTTTTATCCAAGATGGCGAGCCTTGATGAAATGTATGTTTGAAAAAGATGGTTCTGGTCGCACTATGAAGTGATGCATTTCTCCAGTTTTCCATTTTACTTTGCCTGGCCAGCCCTGTGGTATATTGGGCAAGGAGGTGGAAAATAATCAGATACTTCAGAGCAAGACAGCATGTTGGAAATAATGGAATAAAAGTCATGAGTATGAGAAGACAGGTAGTATTGACGAAGGTCAGAACTGGCAAAAAAAAAAAAAAAAACCCTGGCATTTTCCAAGACAAAAATTTGAAACAAGAATGGTCACAACAGGCAAACAAGGCATAAAGCACTGATAGTAGGCTGTGGGGTTTGGAGGCAGGACACAGCGGGAACGTTCACGGCTTTATGATCTCAGGCATATCACCTCTACTGGGCCTTCAAGTTCCCCCATCTATGGAACAGGATGACAGAATTTGTGTTGCAGAATCGCCATGACAACACAATGAGGCAGTGACGTGGGTCGTTCCGTCCAGGTCCTGGCGTGGGGTCAGTGCTCATTCCTGCCGGCCGTCAGCAACATCCAGAGCCAGGTTGGGAGTGAAAGAGTTAAAAGGCCCAAACATTCAGATGGATTCCGAAGATTGAAATTGGAGGCAGATGATTAAATGTTTTAGAAAACTGTCATCAAGAACTTGGTAGCCATGGAAACGAGAAGGATCATGATAGGGAAGTAGGAGAAAAGTCCATCCCACTCAGAAGTAAAGATCCTCTAACTTAGAAGCTCTTCCCTTCAGCACTACTGACTTTTTCCACCAGATAATCCTTGGCTGTGTGTGTTGACAGGGTGGGTGTACTGTGCGTTGTGGGGTGTTCAGCAGCATCCCTGGCCTCTACCTGCCAGACACGAGGAGCACCCCCCTCCGTTGTGGCAACCAACAGTGGCTCCAGACATTGACATGCGTCCCCCCCCCCCCTTTTGCTCATTCATTCGGTGAACGCTTTTCACTGAGGATACAGGAGGAATTACATGGATACATCCCACCGTCGTAGAACTCACATCCAAGGGTTTTCATTTTCTTTTCCCCGCAACTCAGCCACTGAGCTCGTAGATATAGTGTCACTAAAATATTTAGAGATAGGTGAGACGGATAGCCTCCTTGAACAGAGTACTATTAGGTTTTGATTTTTCTTTCACCTCCTCATTGAAAAAAATACATTTTAAAAACTATTGCGGCACAAGTACCCAGACATATGTGATGTCAATTGCATTCCGGTTTTGTGTACATTTAAGACTGATCTCAAAATCAGAGATCTATGTCTGAGTCTTGGTGTCCAATTACTTCTGTGTGGCCTGATGTATCTGTCTTTTAAACTCCTGAATTTGTTTTCTATCCTGTATAACAAATTGCCACAAACTCAGCTGATTAAAACAACACCCACTTATTATCTTGTGGCTTTGTAGGTGCATGAGTCAGAAGCCTGGGCAAGTTCCACTGGGTTCTCTGCTTAGGGTCTTACCAGGCTGAGTTCCAGGTATTGACTGCCTGGGTTGTGCTCCCAGCTGGAGGCTCTGGGGGAGAATGCGCTTTTGGCTCATTCAGGTGGTTGGTGGCGCTCAGTTCCTTGTGGTTTAAGGACCTGAGATTCCATCAAACAGTTAGTAAGGGCTAAGTGTTGGCCAGGAGCTGTTCTCAGCTTCCAGCTGGTGCTTTCTGGTCATTACATGTGGTCCCTCCATCTCCAAAACAGGGTTGTGGTGGTGCCTTGAGTCCTCTTGGAGACTCTTGAGTATCTCTGACTTCTGCCATCAGCCAGTGAAAACACTCTAATTTTAGAGAACACACCTGATTGGCCAGACCTACCCAAACAATCTCATTATCTGCAGGGCAGCTGACTTGGGACCTTAATTCCATCTGCAAAATCTCTTCACAGCAGCAGCTAGATTCATACTTGACCAGAGAACCTGGACATCGACTCCGGAAGCATCTTTGGAATTCTGCCTTCCACAGCCCTCTATAAAGTGGAGAGCGGGGCCCAGAAGAAGGCCCTGGGATTTCATAGTTTTCTTTTATGCCATCCCTTGCTTGAGGCTGGGGACCTGCCTGTTTCACTTCTGTGGGGACCTGCAGGCCACAAGAAGGGAGTGAGTGCTGTGCCTGGTAAAGACAACTTATTTTTGTATTTTTTATTTTAGAGAGAAACAGAGTGCCCAAGTGGAGGGGAGGGACAGAGGGAAAGAGAGAGAATCCCAAGCAGGCTCCACACTCAGCACGGGGCCCAACCCGGGGCTCAATCTCGTGACCATAAGATCATGACCTGAGCCGAAATCAAGAGTTGGGACACTCAACCCACTGAGCCACCCAGGCACCCTGGTAAAGAAAATTTAATCCTGACACCCATTTGTCCGGGAATCCTGAAAAGACTAAAGGTGTTGAATGGGGAGGGGAATTTACCTATAATCAAATTTCATCATTCTTGTGACATGATTTAATATTCGTTTCCTCTTACTGGGGTGTGAATTTAGTTGCAACAGATAGTGAAGTCTCCATGCTCTGCATTTGATTGTGACATCCCAGTTGTCACCAGGAGTTGGATTACAGGCTTCACAAAAGTGAGGGGGCAGAGATATTCTAATTTCATTTTTAATTATACAATAACAAAAGCTATTACGAACCAGGAAAGAATACCTTAAAATTAATTATCAGCCAAAATAAGATCCTCAGGAAGGCCTTTCAAAGCTTAATCAAGATAAAATGAAACGAACATAAAATTAAATTAAAAAAAAAAATCCTCTAAAAGATGAAGGAATTCAGAGAAGAACACAAAAAAAATAATTTATGGGAGACTAAGGGCTCTAAATTAGATACCTCTCTTGAAACATTGTCAAGGACATGTCTTACTTGAATTATGATCAAAAACCCATATCAATCTCCCTCCACTAGAAAAATAGGAAAGAATGACTCGAGTTCTCATCTACCTTCCAGGTATGACTCAATTCCCAATTCTATGACAATTTTCATGCTGTTTTTATAGAACACCAGAACAAATGAATGTCAACTTAGAAACAGAGAGCACAGCTCTCTTCACTCCAATCTTAGGAAGAGTCAAACATTTGAAGATTCTCTAGCTTTTAGGAAACACCACCAATCTCAAGGATAAAAATGCAGATGGGTTGTTCCAAACAGAAGAGTCCCTTCGTGTCTTTAAAATGAAACTGGCATATGTCCCAAGGTGACATCACAACTCGTTTCTTTTGAATCAAGAGGGCATCTCTTAAAATGAAGGGACTCCTCCCAGGCTCACCAAATTACTCATTTTAGCACATGATATAGCAAACATGTGTATTATTTGTTTGGTAATTCAGCTTTTACGTGTATGTTTTGTCTTCTTCTCATAACAGCATTCTCCTTTCCAGTGGAGAAAATTTCCTCCTTTCTCTCAATCGTTTGGCTTGGGGGAGGGGACAGTGGACCCATCCCCAGTTAAAAAAAAAAAAAAAAAAGGAAAAAGAAAAAAATACATATATAAAATCCACAATCAGAGCATTGGATGTCCTGGCCTCCGTGATTGGTTCAAGGATGAGTATGTGACATCAGTTAGGCCAATAAGACAGATATCGCCAACCTTTGCTAAAACTGTTTGTTCTACCATCTAGGTTTCTAACTGGCAGGTAAGTCTAGATCAGCTGGTATCATCCTTCCTCCAGGAAGAAGCATTTTTGGGAATGAAACCAATAAAAAAAAAAAAAAAGGCAGAGTCAAGAGCTAGAAGGAGAAAAGGTCTTGGCACTATTATTTGGGCACCTGGATCCGGCTTTACCTGAAGCTATTCACACGTGTAATTTTCATTTACATCAGCAAGTAAATTTACTTTTTGCATTGGGCCAGTTTGAGCTGGTTTTCTGCCATGAAATCAAGAGTCATGACTAATCACTTTGTCTGGAAAGACTATCACAGCTGCTGTGTACTCTCAGCATTTTTTTGTTGTTATTTTGCTGCCTCTGCTTCCTCTATACTATGCAAATTCCCTTCCCGATGACTTTGTTTACTTTCTCCCACCAACCTGAAATGTCCTGTGCATTTCTCCTTTCTTACCTCTTTCATGGCCCAAATGAAGTCCCAGCCTCCACAAGCCATCCTGATCTGCTCCTAACTCCTATTTCAAAAGTCTTCTACATTCTGTTGAAACCATCTTCTGTTGTTTACATGCCAGTCTGTCTGTTCTGTCCCCAGCTACCTTACAGGATCCTAGAATAAAACATTTCTCCATCAATCTTCACAGTTTCAACACAATGTTCACCGCAAGCCCGCAGCATCTCTCATTTGGGTTGCTGATAAAGCCTCTGGACTGAAGTCTCCATACCCTCTCCATCCTGCCCCTTTACCCTGTGCTCCCCCACAGCTGACAGATGCCCCCACTGAAAACCCTTTGGTGCATTTTGAATGCTCTGAGAGTCGTAGCCAAAGTCCTGAGAGTGATCTGCAAAGCTCTACAGGGTCTGGCCTCTGCCTAGCTCCCCACTTGCCCTCCCCACCCTCTCCTACCTTCCCTCTGCTCCAGTCACACTCAAAGTGCTCAGTGTCACCTCCCCACCATTGCTCCCCCATCACAGGGCAGAGCACGCTGTCCCCTTTTCCCTGAACACACACACCTCCCTTCTTTCCTAATTAACTCTTACTTATTCTTTAGACCTCAGCGCAATCTCCATTCCCTTGGGAAGAATGTCTATGACCCTGCTGATTAAATTACCTTTCACCATTACCATTATAAGCTCTCGTGACTCCGTGGCCTTTCCTTCACTGCATTTATCAAATTTGTCATTATCACATTAATATGTATATTCACATATATGACCACTTTGTCAGTGTCTTTCTCCTGCTCAAACATGAGCCCTGTGAGATTAGGAACAATCTCACCATTATATCGCCAGCACCTGGCAAATACAACATCCTAATAGGCGCTTAATAAACACTGGCTTAATGAATGGAAGAATCACATGGTTGAGGCACAATAAATATTGCTGGCTGGATGGAAGGATAGACGGAAGGACATAGGAGGGGTGGACGCATGAAATTACTGTTAAGAGCACTTTTCTCCTCCAACTGTGACTGTTGTTTACATTTGGAAAGCTTAATAAAAATAAATAAAGCTCTTAAGAAATGATTGCTGACTCGTCTGGAAATACGAGCTCTCACAGAGCCCTAAACTGAGAGCGGGCCAACCTCTAAGACAATAGAAAACGTGCGAACCATGGGGAAGCTTTGAACAGTTGATAATTTTGCCCTGTGAGTGGCAGGCACCAAACATGTAATTTCGATGCCTTAGCACCCCGATTCTGTAACTGAGCTCCATGTTTGCTTTGGGCCAAAAGAACAGCTAGGCGGAGACTATTTATATATAATCACAGAGCCTTTTTTTGATGTAGATTTCTAAGGCACTAGAGTCATATTTTATTAATACAGGTTTCCTTTGTGTGAAGACTGGGAGGGTTTCACAGACACAAGGTATTTAAAGACTTTTTTTATCATGCCTGTCTCTACCCAGGTGAGTCGGGCTATTGAAAAAAATAAAAGAAATAAGCAAAAGTAAAGCAAATTTCATTCTTACGTGTCATATCACCTGCTGATGGGTTTATGTGTATTAAAAGACGCATCGATGATAACGATTTTGATGTCTTCAAATAAGTTTTTAGTTTCCCAGACAAAATGGAATGTAAGAACGATGATAAGGAAAATAATTTAGCCGGTAAGAACTGTGGCAGGTACTTTCTGAGAGCTTTGTATGTATGGCTATATCATGGAATCTGCAAAACACCCCCAGAAGCCAGGTATTATGTTCTCAATTTAAGAGATAAGGAAAAAAAAAAGGGTTAGAGAGGTTTAGAGATCTGTTCAAGGGTATTCAATAAGCAAGATGCAGAGCCAGGATTTGAACCCGTTTTTGCATGTTTGAGCAAATCTCTGAGTATCTTGCCCTACTACATTGCCTCTCCGTCAAAGAGAGTCCCCAGGGGATCTCTGCCTGCCCTATCTAGGAGTCTAGAGTTTTATGGTTTCTGGAGAAATATTCACCAAACTAAAGGAAGCTATGAATTGCTGTTTCCCTGATGATAATAACCAGCTCTATGCTAACTGCTGTGGATAAATATATAGGACAAATCTTTGCCTTTGAGAAGCTCATAATCTAGAAGGTTCTGTTCCTAATGCAAGAGGAAGAATAACTTTGGGTTCATTGGATGGGGAGGGGGTGAAGGGGTAATCTAGAAGGTGACACAGGGCAGGCAGTATTGGGACGTCTTGGGGACCCTTCAGGAAATGGTGGTCCCAACACAAAACACTCTGAGGGCCACAGGGAGAAAATGCACCCTCCAAGTGAAAATTAACTATGTGCATCCACTTTCCAGATGAGGTTGCCATGCACAAGGTCAGTTATAAAAACCATATCCTAGGTCACTGCAAGCTTTCCCTACCCACAAACATACAACCACTATGGTTCCCACCTATGGACTACACCGGAATCAACCAGGCACAACATCAAAAATAGATTCCTGGGGCTCCTCCCCCATAGGATTTTGTTGGTTAGATCTGAAGTGAAATCCTCGAACCTACACTTTTAACAAATATTCCCAAAAGATGGCCATACTAATGGACTGAATTTGGAATAAACGTTAAATTGGTAGAAGCTGACCATTATAAACCATCGTAATATTTTGATTTAATTTTAAAAATCTCTTTGATTCTGGTCTTCCTAGCTTTCATTGATTTCATGTTATAGGTGTTATGTGGCTTCATGGAAGATTCCGGTCTCAAACAAACTGGACTGCACCACTTACTATCACAACTTTAGGGCAGGATACTTATCCTCTGGTTCTTTGTTTCATAGAAAGTGAGGGTAATAATGCCAGCCTCAAAGGGTTGCTTTGGAGTATTTAGTAAAACAAAGTTTATAAAGTGCCTAGAGCCCAGAAAATGTTCAATGAGAGCTTGCCAGATTTCAGACACTGTGCTCAGCATTGGGAAAACGGGAACAATAAGACATGGCCTTCATCTTAAAATATGCTCACAAGTCTACAGTGTGGATTCTTGGGATGTAATCCTCGTAAATCCACTGTGGGTGACAAGCAAGAGAAAGATTCTATTAGGAGGATAAAGCAGGAGCTAAACGAAAGCAAAAGCTTAACAACCAGACCTCAGACAGGAGGGAAAACAGAGAAACCTTGGGACTCTGAGAGCAGGAACCAATGGCCACTCATCTGGAGGATGCCAAACTCAACCTCTGTCCTGGTCCTTGTCTTCACTTGCTTAAGATTCAAATTCCGGAGAGACACTGATTGGCTGGGTTTGGGTAACATGTACGTTAAGCGACAGTACCACCAAGAACGCTCGGTGGCAGAGAAAGACAGAGAGGCAGTTACCAGGAGAAGGAGATCTAGCTTCCAGGCAGACAAACCCACGTGTCCACCACAGACAGAGAGGGGGAGTGTGCACCAGTTGTTTTTGAATGAATTCTTTTCTCCAAACCCAGTGAAATCTTTTCTTTCAGCCACGTGCGCGCAAAGCATGAAAGATTCACCTCATCAAAGAAGATGTACAGATGGCAAATACACATATGAAAAACCACTCCACAGCAGATGCCATCAGGGAATTGCATATGAAATCAACGAGATACCACCACACACCTATTAGAACAGCCAAAATCCAAAGCAGTGACACCACTAAAGGCTGGTGAGGCTGAGCAAACAGGAACTCTTGGTGGGCTGGTGGGAATGCAAAATGGCAGCCGCTTTGGAAGACAGTTGGCAGTTTGATACGGAGCTCACCACAGTCTCATCACGGGGTGCGGCAGTTGTGTTCCTTGGTACTTACCCAGATGAGCTGAAAAGCTATCTCCCTACAAAATTCTGCACATAAATGTTTACTGCAACTTTATCCATCATGGTCAAAACTTGGAAGCAACCAAGAAGTCCTTCAGTAGGCAAATGGAGGCACAAACCGTGATATAGCCGCACAATGCAGTATTATTCAGACACAAAAAAAGGAATGAGGTAAAGCCATGGAAACACATGGAGGAAGCTTAAATGCATATTTCTAGGTAAGGAAGTCAGAGTGCTATATGATTCCAAGTCTATGGCATTTGAGAAAAGCAAAACTGTAGAGCCAGTGCAAAGATCGTTGGTTGCCAGTGGTTAGAGGAGAAGGGAAAAAGAGAGGGATAATGAGCACAGCTCAGAGGATTTTTAGGGCAGTGAAACTATTCTGTGATACTGTAATGGTGGATAGATGTCATTATACATTTGTCAAAATAGAATGTACAACTCTAAAAGTGAACCCTAACGTAAGCTATGGGCTTGAGTTAATAGTGATGTGTCGATATTGGCTCATTGGTTTTAACAAATGCACCACATTAATGCAAGAGGCTAATAATAAAAGGGAAACTGAGGCAGGGAGAGGCAATATATGGAACTCACTTTCTGCTCAATTTTTTTTGTAACCCTAAAACTGCCTTACAAAATCCATTAATGTTTTAAGAAGAGTAATACTTAAAATCTGTTCCGTCAGGGTCTGGGTGGCTCAGTCAGTTGGGCGTCGGACTTCGGCTTAGATCATGATCTCATGATCTCATGAGCCCACGATCATGATCTCATGATCTCATGAGCCCACATCGGGCTCTGTGCTGACAGCTCAGGTCCTGGAGACTGCTTCAGATTCTGTGTCTCCCTTTCCCTCTGCCCTTTCCCTGCTCGTGCTCTGTCTCTCTCTCTCTCTCTTTCAAAAATAAAACATTAAACATTAAAAAAATAAAATAAAATAAACTCTGTTATAGCAGACTATATGCTACATAAAACAAAATATGCATCACTGTTGTAGTGCTGTGGCCTAGAACACTACTCGGCTCACAGTAGGTGCTCGATGACTAAATGCATGGCATATAAATGAATAAATGAGTCGAGGAATACATTCACTCATTCGGCGTTTCTGATAAGACCATTCTCAAAACTATAGATCCCCAATTCCTTAATATCCAGGAACAGGTTACAAAATTGCACAATAGAAATACAGAAACTCAGCAAACTGTGAAAAAGTTGCCTCAAAACAAAACATGTCAAGCGAATATAGTGATGAGTTTTAACTACATTTGAAAATTATGCACAAATAAATATCTATGATCTAATTCTATTAAACTGTATCTATAGAGATTGTATAGAAAATTGGAAATATGTGTATTTTCTGAAATTCCTTTTCTCTTTGGCACACTTTATAGCAATACATTTAATATACGTTGAGTAAATAGAGAAACCACAAACAGATTTTTGCCACTATAGCAGGTTAATATTATGTTAGAAAGCAGCTAATATAATATTAACTTGCATAGAGGTAAACATCTTTATTTTTGCTGAGCACTTAGTATGAGAGATACAAAAGAGACAAAGACCAAGTCCTTTGTAGCGGGCAGGACTGGCCAGTGACATGGGTGGCTCAGATTCAGGGAGAAGAGAGACTCCAGGATAGGTTCTAGAAAATTCTTCAAGTGGTGACCATGGGTTTTGCTGATGGTCTGGCTGCAGCCGTGAGGGGAAGTGTTTTAGTTCCCTACCTGGACCAAGAGAACTCTTTTTGAACAGGTGCAGTTCACCTGGGGACCTCGGACTGTGGCTCGCAGAAAATTATCATCATACAACTTTTACCTACCATAATATTTTCAACTCCTGAAAACTACTGTCTCCTAAAAACAGGGATGTGCATCTATTGAGCACCTACTGTACGCCAGGCACTCAGCTGAACATGTTACATGTGAAACCAAACAAAAGGCTTCTGAAGGAGCTCCCAACTGGACAATGTTCAGCAAAAATGTAACAGTTATAAAGTAAAGCAACCTAGTTCAAGTGTGAGCTGTCTATGCAATGGTATACCTTGGAGCCATTTTGAAAATAATGTGAAAGCTGTATGTAGGCTGATGTGCACAGAAGCTGCCACAGTGGCTGAATAAAAAAAGATGACAATATGTAATGATTTCACTTTTGTTAGACGTTTTACACAATATAAATATACGCATATATACGTACTCCTTGCATGTGTAGAAAAGCACTGGGAAGTGGGGTGTGACAAGGGAATTAACGGCGGCTATCTCTAGAGAGGCTTTTTATTCTTTAATTTTTTGCTTGACGACAGTTTCTGAGTTTTAGATAATGAGCATGATTGTGTTATAATAAGGGGGTAAGTAAATGTGAAGAAACCCCTTACAGGAGAAATCAGTCAATCCAATCAAACTGTTAGCCAATTCATCATGGGGGAAAATTAAAGCAGCCAAATCAATGGGCATCATTTAGAGATAATGGGCCGCTCACTGATTTGACCAAATATTTTAAAGGTATTCCTTTGACATTTCATTCCAGTTGTGATGGATTATTTTTGTCACATTTTAACAAGCGCGTATGTATGTATTCAGCTTGTGTGCCAAGCACCATGCTAGAAAACAAGGGGACATGGCCTCCAGAATTCATGTGTTAGAGCGGACGTGTGCGTGTGTCCCCTCCCACTACTCGAATAGACAGGCAAACAGACCCATCTCCCACAGATGGCAACCAAATCACATATGAGAAATGAATGATGTGTTTAACATGCCTACATTTTCGTGAATGTGTCAGCAGAGATTCCTTTTTAATGAAAATGTTTTTTCTCAAATGTAAAATTATTTAATAAAATGCAAATAATACTTCGAAAATCCTAACAAAATCCGTAACAAAGAAAGTTGAGCTGCCTTGAAATCTACCATCCCCAGGCAACTCTTGTTAATTAACTTTTTGGTGACCGTCTTGTTAGCTGGTTTTCGATATGGATTTGTTAACAACCAGCCATCTGTATTCACCTGGGACTGAGAAGTTTCCCTGGACGCGACAGGGCGTTCGGTACAAAAACAGGGACTATCCCAGGTAAAGTGGGACAGTCAGTCCCCCTAGATGAGTGGGTGGATTTATAGTATCATTTCCACGTCGGCATAATAAAGCGTTTCATCTCATGGATTTGCCATGACTCATCTAAACAGTGCGTCGCTAATGGAGATTTAGATTGTTTCTAATTATAAGCCATTGTTTCTATTATAAACCATCTGTGATGAACATCCTTACACATCTATCTTTGCATCCTTGACAATGATCTGTTTGGGATTAATTTCTGGAAATGAAGTTGGTGAGTCCAAGAGGATGTACCTTTACAAAGTGATCCATACTACTAAACCCTTCTATTCAAACATTTGACTAACTCCTACTTTTAACCAGTTGAACATGAGACTATTTCCCCCATATCCTTGTCAAATCTTGTTTTGCCCATCTTAAATCCTTTCCAATTTGATGGGCGATCTAGTTCAAATTCTTTTTTTTTATGTTTATTTATTGATTTTTGAGAAAGAGGGGGAGAGAGCACAAGCAGGGGAGGGGCAGAGACAGAGGGAGACACAGAATCCGAAGCAGGCTCCGGGCTCTGAGCTGTCAGCACAGAGCCCGAAGCGGGGCTCGAACCCACAAACCGTGAGATCATGACCTGAGCTGAAGTTGGAAGCTTAACCCACTGAGCCAGCCTGGCGCCCCTCCGCTCAAATTTTTCATGCACGCATTCATCATATGGAGAAAGTATATTTTTCCATCAAAATAATCAAATGCTTTATTATGAAATATAATTTCACATTTGGTTTTAAAAAGGTCTATGGTGATATAATTTACATAGCACAAAAGTCACCTGTTTCACGAGTCCAAGTTGGTGAATTTTAGTACACTTAGAGTTGTCAGCCATCACCACGATCTCCTTTTAGGGCATTTCCGTCACCCTGAAAAGAAACCGTGTGCCAGTTTAACAGTCACTCCCCATTCTCTGTGTAACCAGAATCAGTCTCTGACTGCCTGTCTCAGAATTAGAATTGCCTAGTATAGCGTAGGGTGACCTGCCCTGGTTTACCCAGGACTGATGGATTCCCAGGGTCACAGGCTGTGCAGCTAAAACCAGGACAGTCCCACCCAAACCTGAAGTCAGTCACTCAACCACAGTGTTTTCCATAAACCCAATGTTCTGGCCTCCCTTCTCCTTCCCACGTTTCATCTGACCTCTGCCAACTGGAGTGGCATGATTTGGTGAGTCAGGGCAAAAACATCACTCAAAGGGAGAACCCAGGGAAATCAAGCTCTATGAAACATTCCGAGCCGAAGAGAATACAGCAACGAAGCACTCCGCAAAGAGCTCCTTCTGACTCAGAAACAACTGGCCGTCCCAGTGAAATCACTAGGACACAATGGTGATGCTTGTTATTGGATGTCCCTCACACGCAACCCGTTCGATGCAGCCATAATGTTGGGAAAGAAGTCAGTACTGCAGCCGTACCAAGAACCGTGGAGAGGCGAGACGGGTATTGCAGGACTCTGGGAGAAGTAACTGCTGCATAATATGTGCCACAGGACTGCCCCGCATCCTCTCGTCTCCTCCTTTACCACCCCCAGCGGGTGGGTACCATTACTCCCATTTTACCAATAAGGAAACTCAGACCCGGGCAGATGAAATCCCCTGTCCAGGGCACAAAGCTGGGATCAGAGGCAGGATTCCACCCAAGTCCCAGCCCAGCACCAAAGCCTAGCTTCCCACCGTTACCCCACGGTCTCCCGGAAGCAGGGAGGACTAAAAAACCTAATTCGGAATGTAGGTAGGAATAACTCTCTCTGAATTTACATCCGTTTCTCAACAAAGACAGAAACATAAAACCACTGTGATTTTTGTACCCCCCAAATGTCTTCTCTCCATGAAAGAGTATTAAGTTGAAGGAGGGGAAGTGGGGGTGGGGGCTCAGGGATTTGCAAGTAATAGGGATGCCGATATAATTCAAAGTAAAACTGATTTAAATTTTTGCTAACATTTTTTATGTTTGCATATTTCACACTTACAGCATACCTTTAGTCTTATTTACAGTTTTGATTAAACCTATACTTTGGTACTTTACATAGTATATAAAAATATAGTTTTATGTAAATATTTCTCAGGGAGATCTGTAAAAGTGTCTCCTATAATTGATATGACATTTCAAAATACAGTCGGTGTTCCAGAATCAGATACATTTCCTGGGCCTAATGCTAGAAGGCACCTCACATTTATATTTACTAGTTTTTAATTACCTCATTATCTATAGTTGTGAGTATCTCTGATTTACCCAGACAAGAGATCTGGGGAGTAATATATTTGAAGTTACTGGATAATTTCCATTTATCTTTGCCTAAAACTTTTCTCCTTCTTAGAATAATGGGAGGGGAGAGAGAGAAAATCTCAGCCTTGTGCTCGTACCTCCAGTGGAGACAGATCCCTGTGAAACCTGCAAAACCTGGCTTGGCTGCAAAGTTGGAAACTATAGTTAATGTTAGGACTTATGGATTTAAAACCTACACCACTGAAAATAAATGCAAAGACATCCAATATGTCCAATGTAGCATTAGTAGATTTCACCGGTAACTATCACCATTTAAATGGTGATGTGGGAGAACCACTTGAACATGGCTTACGTCTACTTTACCGGTATCTGAGAATGAGGAGGTGAGTCTACCGGCCATAAACAATCTGTGTTTCCTGGCATCATATGTTGTTGTCTTCTGAATGCTTTGGATTGCGGGCGGATAACTAGCAAATCATACGTTTCCGTTTTTTAAAGCCACAACGTTTGTAGTGAGTTGTTACAGCAGATGATCAGATTTGTGAAAGCACAGAGACTGCTCGGGGACTACTGAAGTGGCTTGGCTGGAGATGCGATTAGTTTGGGCCAGGAAGTTGGTAGTGGGTTTACAGTTGGGCTTCTCAACCTTGGCACGTTGACATTTTGAGCCAGAATGCTGTCGTTGTAGGGAACTAACTGTCCTGTATCCTGCCAATCTTAAATCTTTTCCAATTTGAGAGGCAGTTTGGCTCAAATTCTCAACGCATGCACTCATCTTGTGGACAACGGATTCCTTTTCCTGGTTCCCACCTATTATAGCACCTCCCCACGGGGGTGAGAACCTAAAATGTCTCCAGACGTTGCTCAATATCCTCTGGTGGGCAAAACTGCCCTGGTTGAAGACTTCTGAGTTAGAACTGGACGGAACACAGAAGGATAGAATATGGTGGAATTAACAGG
Source organism: Panthera uncia (assembly GCF_023721935.1). Lineage (NCBI taxonomy): Eukaryota > Metazoa > Chordata > Mammalia > Carnivora > Felidae > Panthera > Panthera uncia. The sequence goes on along the minus strand of NW_026057578.1, from coordinate 6,743,898 downwards.
ATGCGTTTTGTTTAACACCATGTTTTCAAAAATAAACAAAGAGTAGGGGCACCTGAGTGGCTCAGTGGGTTGAGCGCTGGACCTCAGCTCAGGGCACGATCTCAGGGTTTGTGAGTTCGAGCCCCACATCCTCTCGCTGTCAGCACAGAGCCTGCTTCGGATCTTCTGTCCCCCTCTGTTGGGCCCTCCCCCACTTGTGCTCTCCCCAAAATAAACAAATACCAAAAATAAACAAAAGCAACTCTGTAATCAAGTTCTATTTTTTTTAAGTTCTAGAATCATTCTCCAAGACGTAATCAAGAGCCTAACCTGCCCCATTCCTCATCGGCCCTTTCCCTCAGTCATAGCAACTGTTCTCACTGTCAGTTCTGCAACTACAGGGCAGCTTGTGTCCAGGGCACGCATGCGTTCACAGAGCACTTCAATGGGTCTCTCTAGGACCAAGAATGAAGAGTCCCGGAATGCGGGAAACAAAAAGAAAATTTCACAGGCTCAGATCAACCGTGATCTTCCCTTTGGTTCCCCTTTTATTTTTTCCTAAATAATAGCTTTATTGAGATGTAATTCACATATCATAAAATTCATCCTTTTAAAATATACAGCTGAGCAGTTTTTAGTACATCCACAAGGCCGTGCATCTATCACCACGATCTAATTCCAGAACATTTTTATCACCCCACAAAGAAACCTCATACGCGTTAGCAGTCATATCCTCGTGCTCCTCTCCCTCCAGCCCTTGGAAGCCACAAGTCTATTTTCTGTCTCTATAGATTTTCCAGTTCTGGACATTTCACATAAATGGAAACATACAATAGGCAGTCTTCTGTGTGCGGCTTCTTTCATTTAGCATAAGGTGTTCAAGCTTCACCCACGTGGTAGCAGGTATCAGTACCTCATTCCCCTTTTGCAGCTGAATTGTTCTCTGCTGTCTGGACAGACCATATTGCTTATCCGTTCATCAGTCGATGGACATCTGGGTCATATCCATTTCCCTTTGGTTCTTATTGGTGAGTTTGTCCCCTGACGTGATCGCGTGGACCGAGCCCCTTTGAGGTATAAACAAATTAAAACTTCCCAGCCTGACCTCTGTCTGAAGTAAAGGAAAAATTGATTCTTTGATTCAACATGTATTATTAAGCACCTAATACATGCCAGTTTTAGCGCTCTGCATTAGATCCTGGAAATACGATGATAATAAAACAAAACCTAGCCTTTGCTCTCAGATATTCCATCCCAGCAGGAGGAAACATGCCTGAGCAAACAGGGCAAGATGGAAACTCATTGATTCGACCTGCTGTTGAAGATCTACCACATGCAGGCACCTCGCCCAGGCTGTGTAGACGTGAATGGAGAAGAAACAGAACGTACATTTCCTACACTCACGTTTCCCCAGGGGAAGCTCACACACAATTATGGGAGTGAAGAGGCTTAGGGCAGGCCACCACAAACTATGACAAGGTAGCATATTGGTTATTTTAAATTCTTTTTCTTTTTTAAGTAGGCTTCCCACCGAGCATGGAGCCTAACCCAGAGCCTGAACCAATGACCCCGAGATCAAGATCCCACGCTCGAGGTACCTGGGAGGCTCAGCTGGTTAAGCATCTTACTCTTGATTTCGGCTCAGGTCATGATCTCATGGTTTGTGAGTTTGAGCCCCGCATCAGGCTCTCTGCTGTCAGCACAGAGCCCAATTTCGATCCTCTGTCTCCCCCCGCCACAAAATAAATAAACATTTAAAAAAGAAGAAGAAAGAATTTGACACTCATCCAACTGAGACACTCAGATACCCTGCACATTGATTATTTTAAATTAAGGTTACTTGAGAAACAGCTGGTGGAAGAAGGACACACTGACCCTCCTCTCTGTCCCCCTAAAAACAGGAAATAAATCTCCCATGTGAGAGGTACCCTCCTTGCACCAGGGGGTAAAGGGACATCCTTATTGCCAGAGGTAGAGAATTCAGGGCCAAGAAGTCTATCTAAAGAAACCCTGCTCAGTTTCTGCACTAATTAGTACTCAAGCCTAAGTGTCTCTGTCTTGTCAGTTCTTCACAAACTTATTTCTTTGTCTAAAACAGCCTGCTTTGGTTACTTCTTAGTCTCCGTATCTATGAGCCTTCCATGCGTGCAAAATTAAATTTGTGTTACTTTTTCTCCTGTGAATCTTTGTGCGAATTTAATCACTAGACCAGCCAAAAGAACCACGAGAGCAGGGAAGACTTTTCTCCTCCCAGACAGCAGGTTGTGCTGAGGGCTAGAATAAGCGTCTGAGCTGCAATCTTTGGGAGAAGGCAGTAGGGAGAATAAAGAAAGGGAGAAGAGCCTTCAGAGAGGAGGAGCACTTTGAATTGGCTCCTGCAGAGCCCTCACATCTGTGGAAGGAAGAGGGTTGGGAGCCCTCGTGTTGAAGAGCACAGGCCTCACCTCATCCCCACCAGCCTTAGTCTGGATCTAGTAGGACTCCTTCCCCATGGCTCATAGTCTTGCTTTTGTCCTGTGTCCCCTTTGGTGTCTGTCCCCTCCTACCCATCACCACCAAGTCTTCTGGCTCTCACGACGTGTCTCCTCTTTGATCTATCTGGATGTAGAAGGCTGCCATGCTCACCAGACCTTAACCCTTCTCTTGTAACTGTCCCAGAATTGAACAGCCCGGGTGCTCCTTTGTTTGGGCGTAGCCTCACCTGGGTCCTCGGTGGGCAAGAAGGAGGCAGCCCTCACATCTCAGAGAGGAGGGGACCCAGGGGGCCACCCTAATCAAAGCCCTCGCACCCTCTACTTCTCCAGTACTGCCTAGGAAGCATGCTCTGGAGTCAGACATCCTGGCCCAGGATCCCAGCTCCATCAATGAGTTGGGCAAGTTAGTTAAGGCTCAGTGTTCTCACATGAAAAATGGAAATAAAATTTAATCCCTGGATACCTGTTCTAAATCAGATCATCTTAGGTAAATACCCCTCATGAGGCTGGCATACAGCAGGCACTTGATAAATGTTAGTGCTTAGTTCCTATTAAGCTTCCATAGCTTTTATGGGGTTATCTTTTTCAGTGTTTTTCGTTTGTTTGTTTATTTGTTTGTTTGTATTTGCTTTTTTGTTTTTGAGAGAGAGAGAGAGAGAGAGAGAGCATGCACAGGGGAGGGGCAGAAAGAGACAGACAGAGTCTGAAGCAGGCTCCAGGCTCTGAGCTGTCAGCACAGAGCCTGACATAGGGCCCCAAACCACGAACCGTGAGATCGTGACCTGAGCCCATCGGACACTTAGCCAACTGAGCCACCCAGGTGTCTCTGTTTCCATGGCTTTGAAACCCAGCACCAAGAAGCTACAGAGACTACATGGGCCTGAACATATTGAAAATAGTATCCCTTTCTTTTAGAACTCAAGACACAATCACTTTTTACAGGATAATATTTAGATGTTGTGGCAGCATTTAATCTTAATGATCTGTGGACACAAATAAATGAAGCTTAACAATCAAAGCAAATTGAGCCCCAGTGTGTATTCTATACTTAGGCATACTGTCGATTCATACAATCGACAAACAAACATACATACAAACGCGGCCAGCACCGACACCATTGCCCCCCACGTTCTCCTACAGCATTTCGGGTTTACAAAACACAGCCCGCCTCCTGCCTGATTTCCCAGGAGAGCAGGAGACCCAGGACCCCAGGGCCTGGATATTCTTTAACATTCTCCTCCCCTGCCTGACCACAGTCCCTTTTGGAATATAGGTAACTAAAGAGCCATTCACGTGCCAAGGTGGAGTACTTCTCTCTCTATGACACTCAGTGCCTTCTGCTCCCCTGCCATGGCCCCTGTGGTGACCCTTTGACCAATGAAGTACAGCTGGGCAGATGTGTGGTCCCTGAAGTCACACTGCATAGGTCCAGATTCTGGTTTGGCTTCGCCCAGCCAGGCAACTTTGTACAAGCTACCAACCTCTCTGTGCCTCAATTTCCTTACCTGCAAAATGGGGCAGTTTCAGAATATACTTTGTTTTAAGTTTATTCATTGTGAGAGAGATAAAAAGCACAAGCTGGGGTGGGGCAGAGAAAGAGGAAAAAGCAAGAATCCCAAGCAGGCTCTGCACTGACCACGCAGAGCTCAATGCAGGGCTTGAACTTGCAAACCGTGAGGTTATGACCTGAACCAATAACAATAAACAGCAATAACCACAGCGCATAACCAATAAACAGCACACCACAATATACTTTGTTATTACATTCCTTCAGCGTTGACAGGGGGGTCGAACTAGACAACAGTGTGTAAGGACAGTGCTCAAATGTTAGCACTTCCTCTTTTCCCCACCCAAATTCCATCAGAGCCTAGAACAAGCCTTACAATGACACAGTCGACTCTCAATCACATATTCACAGCCTCTCTTTCCCTGATGATGAAGGGTCGGGGGCACTATCTGAAGCAGGATTTTCGTATCTCTCTAGAAATGTCTCAAGAGGAGCAATAAAGAAAGAAATGAATTCTTAGGAAGGAAGGAAGGAAGGAAAGAAGGAAGGAAGGAAGGAAGGAAGGAAGGAAGGAAGGAAGGAAAAATGAAGGAAAGAAGGAAAGAGAGAAAGAAAGAGAGAAAGAAAGAAAGAAAGAAAGAAAGAAAGAAAGAAAGAAAAAAGAAAAGAAAGAACGAACATCTTTTGGGTTTCTGGAAATAATCTTCACCAATATTAGCAAAACAAGGCAGAGTTCATCCACACTCCATTCTTTAAGATGGTCAGGTTCCAAGCGGCTATGCAGTATTGGGGGGGGGGGACCCTAAATGCCATTCAAATTATCTGTCTTATTTATTTCAAGTCATACTGAAGTGAAAAATATTTTTACACAAAGCACAGTAATTTATGCAGCAACCGCCACATAATGATCAGGTTCAATAACAGATAATTATATAGAAAGTACTTAAGTGCTAACTATGTACTTTTAAAATGTTGCAAAAGTAGGTTCATAATTAAATTATAATTACAAGTAAAAATCAAGACAATGATTATTCCCTGAGAAATTTGCACATTTTTATTTCCAGGATTGCAGGCAGCTTCTCTCACACTCTGATTCGTTTCTTTTGTTGGTAGTTCCTCTCCGATCCAACTCGTTTTGCATGATGGATTTCAAATTTAAAATTAACTAAAATTATCTTGCAGATTACTAATTACCATATACAGTGATTTCAATAGAATAGCTGGGTTGCCATTAAAAAGCAGTTTGTGAACATATGAGTTTGAAATTGTCTAAGATTTATAGTGAGGAGAGGGAGATTACTGGCTGATCATCTAATAGAAATTTAGCCACTAGCGGAAATTGAGAAAGCCCTAATACAAGTTATGAACTACTTATGGGGTTGGGGGCACATAGCCGTGAAAATGGCAAAGCTACAAACTTTCCAGAATTGTGTATCACTGAGAACTCGCCCATTTGCAAGTGAAAGAAACATACCCAATTGGCCAAAGGAAAGAGAGAGTGTGAGAGACAGAGAAACAGAGATAGAGACAGAAAGGGGGGGGGGGGGGGAGGGCAAGGAGGAGATGACCTACAGTAAGGGAGGGAGAGGGGAAGAGATTCATTGATTCATAAGTTCAAAAAGTTTAAGTATAACTTCACCCCAGGACTGCCTAGATCCAGAGTCTGAAATAATATCATTAGGGTTTAACTTCTTGCTCCGTGCAGCCCTCAACCCAGCATCCCTCTGCAGTCACTTTTCTCTCAGCCACGCACTCTCCACATGGTGGAAAAAGGCTGCCAGCAGCACTAGACTCACATCCTCAAAGCGGAAGAAGCCCATTGGAAGATGAAGGCTTCTTCCCCAAGAGTTTCAGCAAAAGTCTCAGGTCTTAATCTCACTGGTTCAAAGGAAGTAAGTCCCTTCCCTGGACCAATCTCTGCAGTAATCAGGGCAATGCTGTACTCTGATTGGCCAAATCTGGAGCTAAGGGGGAGTCATGCATTTATATGGTCATGAACTTACTAATATATAGGGGGTGAGATTCCTGAAGGAAAACTGAGCTGTTGCTTCCAGATGTAACAGGAAGAGATGACTGGATGCCTAATGTTCTCTGGATGAACAACCAACTGACCAGACTTTGTCCCCCTTCTCTACTCTGGCCCTGCATCTTAATTAGATGAAGGAACTTCCATCTCTGCTCATCTATTCCTTGCCCTAGAATGAGGACTCCCGTCATTCAGTCAAATCTAGGCATTTGATTTGACTCCTGTCAAACAGCCAACATATGCTTTACAACATGGGCCAGAGAAATTCTCTACATGCAGATCTGATCATGGTAGCATCTCTCCATCACCACCTCTAACCCTAACTTTTTGCTATTTGAACATATGAAAAGTAGAAGAAATAAAACAGTGAGCTTCCATAAATCATCACTTAGCTTCAGAAATTATAGCTATTTGCCAACTCGGTCTATAACCTCCATCCTCTGCATTTATTTATTTATTTTTTAACCAGAGAATTTTTTTTTCAATATATGAAATTTATTGTCAAATTGGTTTCCATACAACACCCAGTGCTCATCCCAAAAGGTGCCCTCCTCAATACCCATCACCCACCCTCCCCTCCCTCCCACCCCCCATCAACCCTCAGTTTGTTCTCAGTTTTTAACAGTCTCTTATGCTTTTAACCAGAGAATTTTAAAGCAAATTCCCAGTATTCCCTTTCTCGGTTCTGTGGCTGGCCTAATAGTTAAATCGACACACAATAGACTAACAGGGGAAAAAAAAACCACATTTAATTTTGTATGTAGGGAAGCCCCACGAAGACATGAGAGGTTCCCTGAAGGTCAGGTAATTGAGGCTTATACACTATCCTGAACTAAGGAGGAGGGGGCAGGGGTCTGGAGGCTCAGGGGGAAGGGAAGACATTTCACAAGAAGATGAGAAGAGCAGATATTTGGTAAACAAATGTTTGCCAGGCCCTGCAGAGAAGCCTTCCTGATATGAAAAGTTCGTTTTGGTGATAGCTCACTTCCTGGTACAGGTCCCCCTGTGTCAATTCTTTTAGGCAGTAAGGGGGAAGTCTGAGTCGGCCTGGCCTTGATTGTCTTGAGCTCTGAGAAATCCACATGCCAAAGTGGGACATTCTGGGCCTGTGTAGCCTGAACCCCCTCCAAAGCTTCTCTAAAACGTGAGCTCTTGACCAGCATGCCGATTAGGCATTGAATCTTTTGTTCCGGAGAAGAAATACAAAGAGGGGGGTGGTGGTGGTGATTTTTCCTAAGTTTTCACTTTGAACTTAAAAAGATTTCGAGATTTGTTTTCAACAGACGACGATCTCCTTTCGTGTGATTCTCAGCCCCCCTTCTTCGGGGCCAGTGGCATGACGTTCTGTTGTGTTCTCGTTAGACAGCAAATATTGCCAATGTAGAGTAGTCACAATAAATTACCAAACTGAAATGTAATTAAATATATGCGGGGCACCCAGTCACCCTCAACTGCTTCCCCACATGTTGATGTGGTGTAAAATGACTCTAGAGCAAGTTTTCTTGTAACAATTAACTAATCTGTTCATTTGTTTCCAGTTTATCCTAATTACAAAGCAGCATTACATGCCTTAGCCCAAACAGCAAACAACAGTATTAATGAGAGGATAATTCCTACAATTTGGGGAAGATTGTACAAACAAGTTGGAATGCCTGCTAAATCTCTACTCGTGTTCAAACACACTTCATCAGACTTATCAAAACAGCAAATCAAGCTACCACTTAAAAATAGTTCAGTTCAAGCAGCCATACTCATCAGAATATTCATTCGCTTTGAAGAATAACACTCAGTGCAATAGCTTTTAATCAGTTCTAGGACACTCTAACCTCGGGGGTTCTGGGCAAGCGATGTCTTTATTATGCTTCCATGAGATCACTGGGCTTCCCAATTGAATTTGAAATCCATTTGCTGCACAAAGATGTGTAAAGATCAAATGCCAGGTAATGTCCTCGGCCAAGAACAATTAGCAAACTCAGTTCTTTGCCACTTCTTTTATCAAGGAGAATCATTGGTCTGCTTTAAGGGATATGTTCAGTCTCTATGAAGATCGCTTGACCGCTTCGGTGGGCAGGAGCAGATTCTACGTGTTCAGAAATCCCTAAGAATGAGTGACCTACACAGAGTTCATGACAAGGAATCAAACCCAACCACCATTTCCGTGAGCAGACATATTAAATAGGTTCATAAAGAATAATTTCAGGGATCAGAGCAAAATTGATTTACATTTATTAAACATCAAAATTAAGAAAATAGAAAAAAAACAAAGCTATCCTCCAAGCCACAGACTAAGTTGTTTTACCTGTGTGTTCTCACTCTACCTTTAAACCAACAGAGATCGGTACTATTGTTATCTACACTTAACAAATCAGACCAGGGGTCAGACAACCACAGCCCACGGTCTGAATCTGGCCCACCAACTATTTACCTTTATATTTTAAATAAAGCTTTATTGTAACACAGCAACGTTCATTCCCTTACGTATTGCCCAGGACAGCTTTCTCCGTCTGAGGGCAGACCTGAATAGCTGAGGGAGAGCCCATCTGGCTCACAAAGCCTAAGATGTTTATTACCTGGCCCTTTACAGAAAAGTGTGCCAAATCCTAGACTATGCGTAGGAGGCTCAGAAGAGAAGACATAAATTACAAAGTGGCTTCAGGTCTACAGAGACATGATGCGAAATTAAGACAGCGGTAATTTTGTTTGCTTAATGCAGAGATCTGGGTTTTTAAGGCCAGTGAGGGCAGGGAGACTTCAGATTCCCAAAAGCTATTTTGAAATCTCTGACTCTTCTCTCCCCACTGCACTGGGGAGCTTCATCCACACGAATTTGTCCAAACCCCCCGGCACCTTTCCCAACTTCTTGCCAGGCTTTCTCACCAAACTCCGGAGCTGGTGATTTGATGATCTGCTCTCTGACTCTTATTTCCTCATTTGGCTTCTTCAACTTGGCGTCTTTTCTGCTACTGACTCAGTCTCTCATCTCCCAGCGGGACCGTGACTCCAGTTTCAGTCTGCGCACCAGATTTTGGCCACCAGCCTGAGAACGCTCTCGTTACTGCCCTTGGCCTGCCCTTGGCTTCTTCCTCCCCATCTTGGTGCTGACGGCTCAGATGGCCACCACCGCACCACGAGAGTCCACGTCGAACACCAATTACAGAGACATGTTTTTCAGTGTATTTTTTTTTAAAGTATTCTTTTTTTTTTTTTAATTTTTTTTTTTAATGTTTACTTATTTTTGAGACAGAGAGAGACAGAGCATGAACGGGGGAGGGTCAGAGAGAGAGGGAGACACAGAATCTGAAATAGGCTCCAGGCTCTGAGGTGTCAGCACAGAGCCCGACGCGGGGCTTGAACTCACAGACCGCGAGATCATGACCTGAGCCGAAGTCGGCCGCTCAACCGACTGAGCCACCCAGGCGCCCCATCAGTGTATTTTTTAAAAAGAAGCTTAAATTTTATAAGTGCCTTCCCTGGCTGACCATGTCCTGATGGCAATCACATCGATTTTGTCCCACCTAGATGCTTGCACCGCATGCCCTTCTGCATGGTACTCAACAACCACATAATACTCAAAAGGAGATGGGAGTTGGCTAAGGGACACAGACCAGCCATGTGTAGTAACCTTGAGACTCACTGCTTAAACATGACTCAATGACAAATCCTCCTGTTCGAGACCTGCTGTGACTTTATAGACATTATGCTGTTGTTGTTCCAACTTCCTCTTTTAGCCAGCCCTCCACTTACAACTCTCAGAACCTTTAGTCTGGGGATTACGTCCTCCTCCCTTGCCCTAACACTTCCGCATCTTGGTGTTCTCTCGAAGTGTAAATTGTTGACCTCCTAAATCATCTACTCACAGAAGCCCTAACTTCCTCACCATACATCTTGAGAGAACAGGTCTTCTCTTTTCAGCCACTGGTATATTAGGAAAGGAGAAAATCATGGGTTCAAATCCTTCTGGAATAAAAAGTCCATGTCTCCCTTCATCTTTTATCATAGAGGACCGCATACAGAAACCTTGAACAACTCCACTTTACGAACAATGCAAGAAATTTTCAAGGACGAGTCTGATATTACATGATTTTTTGCCACTTATGCTTAATGGCTTCACAACCCACCCAGTGGAAGGGGAAACACCACTAGTCCTGTCCTGAGACAGGATGCTTGCTCCCTGAATCCGTTGCCCATGAGAGTGATGAGTTGGTGATAGCAGGGTGGTAGTATGCCCCCAACAGCTATCATAGTGCCTGACACCTAACAGGTGTTCAAAAACTACATATACAACAAATGAGTGAATGTAGTAGGAATCCAAATGGAAGCTTTGGCTTCAGAGCTAAGACATAGAAAGAACATGGATCAACTCTAAGGCCCATTGGTATGGCAATGACTACAGAAACTGTGGCATTGCTCACGGTATAGACTGTGGAGCTGTTTAAAGAAATGGGAGATGTATAGTAGGTCTACATAATAATAGACCATACAGAAGAGGTAACTCACATATTACTTTTCCTCGGTCTATAATTGAGTGGGGGAATAGAACATAAGTTCTAGGACATGAATGGCATGATGACATATATATAAACACAAAAATTTTTAATTCTATATAATTTTTTATGTAACGTATATGTACACAGATAACATCTAGAGGTGTATTCTTAACAACAGTTACCTCTTAAGGAGGGGGAGAGTGGGTCAAAGGAGACAAGCTTTATATGTCATGTTTTATTTGTTATATAGAGAACATTTGTCTTCCTTAGGCAATTAAAATCACTTTTGAAAGAGCAGTAAATGGCGGGCACCTGGGTGGCTCAGTAGGTTAAGCGTCCAACTCTTGGTTCCAGCTCAGGTCTTGATCTCACGTTTCGTGAGCCTGAGCCCCACATCTGGCTCCACACGGTCAGTGCTTGGGATTCTCTGCCTCCCTCCCGCCCCCCCCAAATAAATAAATAAACAAACAAACAAATAAACAAACTTTAAAAAGCAGTCAATGGGAGATGATCACACAGGCCTCTCTGGTTCAGCTCCGTTATCAGAAGCCCTGCTATCAATAGGCAAAGACAGAGCTGCCCCATACAAAGCCCCTATCTGTGCTCAGCCTTCCCAGAGCCTCTCTGATCTTTCCCTCCGGCTTACTCACTCCTCCCAAGCCTCTTGCTCTGCCGAGTGTCTCTCATTTCTATCCCACCGACTCATGCCAGCTCCCACTCGCCCTCTCTGCCCACCCCTGTCTGTCTACACACACCCCCAGGATCCCAGTACCCAACCCCGCAAAGCTTCCGGAAGCCATTAACCCAAGGGGAGGGTATGTGGTTCTAACAACACCATGCACATGGCGAGACCAAAATGTGAGCAACGGTGATTTGCTAAAACCTAAAAAGCACTGAGTTCCTTTTCTAGGTATTTATTTTCATGCATTATCCCACTTAATCTTGACGACGACCTCTTGAGTCATTCCTATTAGCACTGCCGCTTTGCAGAGGAGGAAACTGATCACAAGGTGACAGGATCTGTTAACTAGCAAAGTAGGCTTTCAAATCCACGCAATCTCACTCCAGCGTCTTTGCCCTTGACCATCACCATTTCGCACTGTGCCGGTCCCGAGAAGAAGCAGAAGCTAAGGCAGGAACCCGCAGGACAGGTGTGCGGGGCAGAGGTCAGATGCGTCACGTTGAGCCACAGTAAAAGAGACGATTTGGAAGCTAGAATGAGAAAGAGCCAAAAAAAAAAAAAAAAAAAAAAAAAAAAAGAGCTACACTAAGGTGTTTGGATGTTGTTTATTAGCAAAGTGAAGCCACGAAAGGCTTATGAATCAGGTGGTATTATAAATCCTGTGCTTCAGGAAGATTAACCTGGTACAACGGATTGGAGAAGAGACACAGAAAGAGACCATTTGGAAGTCCTCTATTAAAGTAGCCCAAGCATGACGTGATAAGGGCTTAAACTTGCTGGCAGAAAGAAAGGATGAGTTTGAGATTATGTAAAAAGAGCACCTTTCCTCCGTATTTTGTCCATTCAGTCTTTATGTTGCAAGTTTGTATTTTTCCTCCAACGGTACACAAAGCTACCCACCTACCCCCCCCCCCCCCCCCCCCCCCCCCCCTGCTTTTGGAATTTGCTCCAATCCTAAATCCCTTCCACTATATTCAAACTTTGCTGTGCTTAACATTAAGCTGTGGTGCAGTCATATATTACGATGCCTGAGAAATATTCTCAAGGGCTCCAGTGCAAAAGGAAGTTGGTGATTCAGAGCAGGGAGCATTAAGGTTAATTACCTAATAATTTACTACAGTGAGTGCATCTGGAGACATTTTGATTTTCACTAATTGTGGTGTTAAACAAAGTAAACAACACTTTGTTCATCTTCCAGCTGTGGAAATGTGTCAAGGGGAACCTTTCCTGTGATTTATAACCCCTTGGTTTACCCTTGAGCACGGGCCACTTGATGGGAAGTTGGAAAGACCAATGGTTTTGCAGGCTCCATGGATTGGTTTAGTAAAGATTTCCCTTAATGTGACTGTAAGCTGACCAGCCTTTGCTCCACCGCTGGCTGTGACATTCAGAGAAACCAGGCACGAGCAATGCTAATGTGATTTGATGAGTCTTGGAGCAGCTGTTGTTAGTACGATCACCCTCTGTGCATGGGGGAAGGTTTAAGAAGGAGGGTGGGATGGGAACGCTAGAACAGGAACAGTTAGAATAAAATGGTCCAAGCGTCCTCCTCTCCATCTAACAAGAGACGATCAGTACTACTCTAGGAATTAGTGGGTGACTTAAATGTGATACCTCATTTCTATGAGGGCATCTGAGAGTTTTGCAAACCCAAAACCCTTCCTACTTCCCTTGATTTTCTCTTACCAAATTCACTTTTCTTCTTCTCTCAGCCTGAATAATTTGAATGGGGACTGACTCCCCATCTCTGGCTTCAAAGACAGACATTTGACCTCAACTTGGCCACAATGAGTCAGTTTGAGGGTGCACACGTCACCCGATCCAGACCAATTGAGCCAAATAAGGCCCAACTTAAGTTACCTTATTTTACTTTTCAGCAAAAGAGGAATGTTCAGTCTAAATTACTAAAAGAATTGGACACCAGATCAGAACAGACAGCAGCCACATCACCACCACAAGAGGAAACCTCAGTTAAGGAAGTCAACCAGAGGAACGCCCGATTAAGGAGGCCAACCAGAGGAACCCAGACCGAGGCCCTGAAAGGAGGAAGATTGGGTTCTTATGACAGAGTTTCTGGATCCAACCATACCTGAAGCTAGAATATACTGAAACTCTGTGTTTCATAAACCAATAAATTAACTTCTGTGCTCATGAAAGTCGAAGCAAGGCTTTTGGAACTCGTAGCCTGCAGAGTTCTGGTACTTTAAGCAAAGCTTTAACATAGTTTGTGATAGATTAGACGGCACATAAAACTACTTCTTACCACTGAAGGCTCCGATACTCAGCCCAATTCTAAAGCCATGTTTATTTTCCAGATTGAAATAGCAGAGGTCCACGGAAAGGGGATCCATTTCCTAGTTTCTGATGTGGTTCAAAATCAAACAAATGCTCCTAATTTATATCACCTCTTTGAAATAATAGAAAGGCCCAAAGGTGTTTAAAGTAGCAGTAATCTGGGGAGAGGGGAGTAGATTACAAGCAACAAAGGATCTTGGCCTTTGGTCAGATGCCTGGTGATCTAGAGGCCATTCTGTCCTGGCAATGTCAGCCCAGCCATTGCTAGTACAGAATTTAATCTCCTCCAGGACGGGTACTTTGTTCATTTATGCCGTCATAGTATAAAGTTTCACACATTTCATTTCTTACCTTTCAGAGCTCATTCCTGTCGTCAGCTCTGTACAATAACCCATAAGACACACATCCTCTGACCACGGTAGTATTTGGAGCTCCACTTTCCAGATGAGGAAGCCAAAGCTGTAAGAGATGAAGTGAACAACAAAGTTTCATGCCATGCCCCAATCATTTGCTCAGCCATTTGCTTACTTACCACCAGCCCCCGCCCGGGACAACTATTTAGCCTTTTGGAATCTCTCGTCCCTCATCCCTGGTATTACCATGACAACATTCCCCACCTCACTAGCTCCTGCAGTTTTAAAGATGATGGTGGATATAAGCACATCTGACACCAAGCCCCGATACAAAGGAAGAGTCTAGCAATGCTTGTTAACTTGGAATCTGTGGGCATGAATCAAACACCTGAGATGAAAAAAGTGTTGACTGGAAAGTTCTTCCTGGAAGACCTCATGTGATACACACTAGAAGTGTGTCAAGAATATTCTAGGTGGCCTGTTGGCATCAGCAAAAAATCAGAAGTGATCAAAAGATCTGCCCATAGACAGACACAGCAAAGTAAGCACACCCCCACGCTACAGAATTCTACCAAGCAACTAAATAAAAAGTTAGGCAATGCAGGGGTGCCTGGGTGGCTCAGTTGGCTAAGCATCTGACTTTGGCTCGGGTCGTGATGTTGGGGTTATAAGTTCGAGCCCCACATCAGGCTCTGTGCTGGCAGCTCAGAGCCTGGAGCCTGCTTCAGATTCTGTGTCTCCCTCTCTCTCTCTCTCTCTTCCTCTCTCTCTGCCCCTCCTTGCTCATGCTCTGTCTCTCTCTCTCTCTCTCAAAAATGAATAAACTTAAAACAAAATTTAAAAAACGTTAGGCAATGCAGTACACCCTGACACAGCAAGATCTAGAAGACATATTTTTGAGCAAGAAAAAAACAGTGACAAGTATATGCACAAAAGAATAAGCAACACAGATTTGCAAAAGACATGCCTGTCTCCTTCCAAAGAATATACACGGAAATGCACTTGAAGAAAGGTTTGCAAGAACACACACAACACCAATGTTTCAAGTACTAAATTGAGTGCAAGGGTCAAAAAAAAAAGAAGCCAGTCCTATCTACTATATTTTAATTCTTAACAAAGAAAATCTGACCGTGAATTACTGAGGCAACTAAAAATTAACAACAAGGAAACACTTGAGGCGGTGGAAAGTAACCTCAGGTTGTTTCTAGCTAAAGATCACCTCCTTGATCTACACAGCGCTAAAATAACTAAGAATAAATAGGAAAAAGACACATCCAACCACTTGCTGAGATCAAAAACAAAAGGGTGAGAAACAAGCTGATTGACTGAATTCTTTTCGCTTTAAAATTTTCATTTTATTTTATTATTATTGTTATTGTTGTTGCTTTGAGCTGGCTGTGTCCCATATACACAGTGCAATTATCTTTCCTCAAAATATCATCACTCAGTGGAATGATCTCACCACGTGAAAAACAGGTTTGGCACAATCGTTGCATATTGTTGGGAAATTATCATCAACTTTCTTTTCTCTCGAAAAAAATTTTTTCACAATGACACTGATGAGTTCTGTTGTTTTCCATACAATACTTTAACCCAGTTTAAGTCTATAGTCTGCATGAAGTCCTTGAAGAGTGACATTAATGGAGGAAATATCCTTATAAGACAGAGCGCTGAATCCAAAATACGATTCTGCAGGACTTACCCCACGTGAACAAGTGCAGATTCCCCCAGCGCACCCCAAGCAACTTGCTCTTAGCTGCCCCGCACATACCCCTGCTGTGCGGTATATGAGTTTCTACTCTCATAAACCCTGCTTCTGGAGCCCCAAATCACATGGGCCAGTTTGTAGAAGGGGCTCCAAACCCACATGGCAGTTTATTCTCTCCCCTTGCCTGACTCTGCCCATTCTACTGGCTTTGGATACCATGTTTTGGCTGCACAAATGTATTTCTTTAGTCCAAATCCCCTTTCCTGAGTCTTCCGTTCATATGCCCATGGCTTCTTTGGCACCTTTACTTGGATGATACGTGTGTATCTCAAACTTAACACGTTCAGAGTGTGAACTGTGATTTTTCTCTCTCCTAAATCTCTCCTTGTTTCCCTTATCTTAGTAAGTGGCCCCAACATCCAAAAGGTGAGAGTCATCTCTGACTCCACGGTGTCCCCTATGTATCGCCCACATTCACAGGCCCTACTGGGTTGACCTCCAAAGTGTCTCTCAAATCAATCTGCTTTCCTTCTTCTGCACTATCACCAGGAGGGAGTGAGCCACCACTGCCTCTCACCTGGTCTAGGGCCATCCCTCCCCACCTTCTTCCCATTCATCCTTGCCCCCCTCTTTCATACGATGTCACTCCTCAGGAGCTCCCCTCTACTTGCTAGATGGGATGCTACCTGATTCATGAATCGTTTAATACAGCCAATTAGATCTTCAAGCGAAAAGAAAAAACAGAACAAAACACAGTATCACTCCTCTGCTTCTAATCTCCTCGAAGACTTCCCACTACACCTACCTTAAAACCCCAGCTCCTCACTGGAGGCAGCAGGACGAGAGCCTGTATAAATCCCAGACCGCAACATACATCCTGGTCCCTGACGTCAGCACACTGTAATCTATAATGTTCTCGAAACAATCTCTTTCCCTGGATTTTTACATCCCTGGTTCTTTTTTGCCCTTCCCCATCACCCCCACGTAGAGCCTTCCACAATGCCCTTTAAAATTTTTTTTTAATTTTGTTAATCTTTATTTTTGAGAGAGAGAGACAGCGCGTGAGCGGGGGGAGGAACAGAGAGAGAGGGAGACACAGAATCCGAAGCAGGCTCCAGGCTCTGAGCTGTCAGCACAGAGCCCAACGCGGGGCTTGAACCCACGGACCGCGAGATCATGACCTGAGCCGAAGTCAGACACGCAACTGACTGAGCCCCCCAGGTGCCCCACAACCACACCCTTTAAACTAGGCTCCACCTGTTGGAAAAACCACTTTGTTTCCTTCGTACCACCAGTCACAAACTTTATTTACACTACCCTCGTGTTTATTTCCTCATTATCCATCGCTCCCACAAGAGCAGGAATCTTCTCTAGCTTATTTATGGCCGTAGACCCACTGCCAACCTGACCCAGAGTTGAGATGCAAATAATAGTTTGTGGAATAAATGACTCAGAAACCCATTTATGGAGTCCGGGGCTATGTGTTCAACACTTTGACGGGGGGCAGGGGGGAGGAAGTACTTTATAAAAGGCGTAGAGTTAAAAGCCTCATCTCTGCCCTTAAGTATGGTGTATTCTATTGACGAGACAGAATCTACACAGTGAAAAGGTGAAGCCAACAACATAAGCCAGCAGATGCTTGAATATTCAATTAAGTCTTAAATTTTATGCTTTTCATCATGTGGAGTTGGCCAGAGGAACTTCTGGCAGAGCAGGACATACAAACACTATACTCACAAATAAAAGGGGTAAAGTCACAAAAGTTGGAGAGGTGAGAAATAATGAGCTCTGGGGTACTGAGGAACAGTCTTATGGAGGAGGCTGAATTTATACCAACCTAAGACAGGTCAGAATTAGTGGGAACTACTCAAAACCACCTAGAGCTATAGCCTGATGGTCCTGGAGTAATGTAAAAAATAAAGAGCCCCTTCGCCTACCAAATAGCAAGACATTTTATTCTCTCTCCGGTATCTCCCGTACCGTGGAGTTCTGGCAACTTCCCAAGTCAACGCAGAACTAGAATGCTGTCTAAGACTTCTTTAGCTCTCCCAAACTCCCAAGTCCCTTGCCCCCACCCACCATGCCTGCATGGTCCCCTGCTCCCCAACCCAGTGGCTGACTCAATTGTACTATTTTCTTTTTTTTTTTTTTTAATTTTTTAGCATTTATTTATTTTTGAGATAGAGAGAAACAGAGCACAAGCAGGGGAGGGGCAGAGAGAGAGAGACACACACACACACAGAATCCAAAGCAGGTTCCGGGCTCTGAGCTGTCAGCACAGAGCCCGACGCAGGGCTTGAACCCACAAACTGGGAGATCATGACCTAAGCTGAAGTCGGACGCTCAACCAAACTGAACTGCCCAGGCGCCCCTATTTTCTTGAGGCTGACGAGAGGGAAGGAAACCCTCTCCTGAGAAACAGTCAGCTGCCATCTCTGCCTTTTGTCTGGAGGGTTCTCCTCTCTCATCTTGCCCCTGCCAGCTCTAGCCAGTTTTGGATCATTGGCCTCTTTCCATAAGCAGTGACGAGTTGGGACTTGGCAAGACAGCGAGGACCCTACACTAAACCTCAGGAATCTTCCCAGCTAGAGGCAAACACACGTTCTCCATCTTCCCCACCTTGTTCACCTAGGGCTGTGACTGGTCCGAGATCCAAGGTCTTGCCTAACAGATGGATCCTGATGCAAAGTAACTTGGAAGGAATGGGGAAACATAAACAAATAAGAAATGCACATGTTTCACCAATCAACTATTTCTCTTAATAATAATTCCAGGAACCAATGGGGGAGGGAGCAAAGTTCAAACGTCCTCTATCTCTTCTGAGTCCACAGCTAAAATTCTTTCCATACTAGGCCCTCATGTGATTAATGAGAATACAGATCAAGAAATCAAGGCGTATTCCAAATGAAGAGAGGGAGAAAGCTTGGATTGAGGGAGAAAGCTCTACATTTGGTGCGCTCAAAAGACAGTGAGGGGCAAAGCCGGCTCCAAAATGTCCATACAGGGAGAGTGCAAGAGTGGCAATTTGGTTGGAAGGGTGTACAAGAGGAACGGACGTCAGTCGTATCTGCATGGAAAGCGCACGGCTGTGACTCAGACCACTTGCCTCTTTAGGCTGGCGGGACTGTGGGAAATTACAGAAGGGACTGAATTTCCCTCCAGCCACCTCATGGCACTACCACTGATGAAGAGACAAGAGACAGGTGTAACCAAACTGAGGATGCCCACTGGAGTAGTGCGAAGGGAGGGCTGGAGACCCCAGGCAGAGGACAAGACAAGAACAGGTGAAGGCCTGGAATAGGGTGGGAACAGTGGGAAGGAGAAGGAAGATCCAGGATGCCTTCCAGGGGGGAATTCAAGAAGACGCAGTGACTGGATGCATTTTGGAGATGACGGAGACGAGCGAGTCAGAAATTCTCCAAGGCTGCGGGCTTGGCAGGCTGAGTGTATGTCAGGGAAGTCAAGAGGAGATACGAGGTTTGGGGAGCAGAGTGGTGAATTTGTTTCTCCACCTGCTAAATTTGAGGTAACAGCAGGATATACAGGTGAAAATGTCCAGTATATTATTAGAGATATAGGAGCCAGGTCCAAACAGAGTGCCTGGGATTTGTTAAAACAACACAGGCTGAAAAACTCACCTAAAACACACAGACACTGCAGTGCTTGGCTGAAGCCTCTGAAGCTTGCAAATTGTTCTCGGTTCTTTGCGATGCCCTGAATTATAGATATATAGCCCCCAAGGCTTGTGACACCCAGGTCTTTCTAAACAAATAGCTATGAGTGCAAAGATTCAAAGGGTCAAGAAATGTATAGGAAATCTTCCAGTTCAGTCTGAGTTTGGGGCATCTGCCTCCTACCTATATGATTCTTACCATATCTGGCTACTGCTATATATCTATCCATAGCAACAGAGCACCTGTTTACTGTTATTAATTTTTCATCTTTTTGTAAATCAGTAGTGGATTTTTTTACCTAAATAAATTTAATTTACAAAGCAGTACTACTGTGAGTGAAAAAAATAGCATCATTTTTTATTAATAGAATACAATTGTAAAAATAGAACTAATGGGAAGGAAGACATTTGATTTAGCTGCTTGCTAACCGTTGTGGTGGGCATTTGCCATTTTTTGCATACATGGCCTCTGAAAGTTCTTCCTTTATGGGGAAGTCCAAACTATAGGGCCTTGACTTCCAAAATGGGTGCTGAAGAAGCTCACAGCGTCCTCTCCCCATCCCCAGGCAAGTGACTTAGACTTAGCCAGTCAGATGCTCTCGCTCATGACCTTGAAACTTCAAAGGAAGGAATCAAGGACGAAGGGATAGTCATAATGAATTCACACTGAGGGATCCAAACAAGGGTGCAAGGTTCAGTGCAAATATCACCCACATGCCCGTGTAGCCCATATCCATTGTGTTTTCTTCCTTAATTTCTCAGATTTCTTAGACTTCCTTTGGTTGCAGATATGGTGAGTTGGAAAGCGTCAACCCCAAAAAATCATGTCCACTCAGAACCTCAGAATGTTTTGTTATTTGCGAACATGACCTTGCAGGTGAATTTGCCTAAAGGTCATTAGAGGAAATCCTGGGCTTGGGGTGGGCTCTAAATCCAATGCTTGTCATCTCTATAAGAGAGAGGACACCCAGAGACACGCAGAGAAGACAACGGGAAGGTAGTGGCAAAGACTGATGTGTTGACAAAGCTAAGGAACGTCAGAAGCCACTAGAAGCTGGACGAGGCAAGAAATGGTTCTCCCTAAGGGCTTTGGAGGGAGTGTGACCCTGCTGTCACCTTGATTTCAGATTTCTGGCATCCAGAACTCTAAGAGAATAAATCTCTGCTGTTTTAAGCCACCAAGTTTACGGCAGGCCTGGATACTAACACACTGGGTTTGGGGATGTCTCTTCTGATTATACGGATTTCCATATATTTGAACTATGCCTTGGATGAAAACATATATTCATCCTGTTGGTAATTAGCATTTTTCTGCCCTTTGGACCCTCACCTTCTGGGAGCCACCCAATTTATTTTTGGAAGTGGCTTCTGTTGTTTGCAACCAAGGACCAGGTTGAAATGCCTTCCAAAGTGTATAAGCCTGGGATCCATTTCTTGCTAAGATGAAAGAAGCAAGAGTTAAAGAGTAGTTGTAGTAGAACAGCACCAAATTTGACTTTCTCCTTGGGGCAACTGGAAAGACTGAAAGAATCTGAAAAGCAAATCTGTGATTTGGTATTTGGTGCCACATCTCTTTTCTGCTCCAAGTCACCTAATATAACATTGGTGATATGTCTCACAACTTGGGAAATACCAATTGAGTAAATGCCCCAACTTCACAAATAGCGTGAATCTTGGTAAGGCAAAATAAAAGGACTTGTCTATAATCCTACCGATAAGCCAGGAGGAGAGCCAAGCCCTTGACCCTGTTCTATATTGTCTCATTCAACACCCCACCCCACACTTTTACTACACTGCGCATATCTTCTTAGGGTTTCTATTAACTATATTTTCAGCTTCGGTAAACTTCATGCTCTATCATCCGCCCTTCATGCAAATAGAGTGAGGATACACCCTGCTCTAGAAAACTCTAGAATATGTCCGAGCTACCTTGCCTTGGCCTCCAGCTGCCCTCCATCAACTAGGGTGCTTTTCAAATGCAAGCCAACCAACCTAGAGTCTCTTACCCCCGTGCTCATTAGGCTCTCATACTCCGGACCAGTATCCACCTGCCCTGATCATCCCAGGGCCAGTACCAAACAACCCCATTCCCCAGGGCCCACCAAGATCATTCAAACCAGCCAGTCCTAACACATTTATCCTGCCTGGTCTGTTCGTTCCCTCAGAAACCACAGGAAAGGCTCTTGCCACACTTCCCCCTTTCTTCTTCCGCGTCTGACCAGCCTCAGTGTTTTCCAGTGTGGCTCCCTCCTCCTGGGGACTGTGAGTAACAAACTATCTTTTCAAGGGTAGTCGTGTCCCGTTGGTCTCGACTCCATCTCAAATTTTCTATTAGTACACTATATTTTAAGACAAGACTCTCAAGAAGGAAGTGTATGCCTTCAGCTGCCATTAACTGGGACAATTCTGATAACCTTGAACAGCATCAGGGTCGAGCACGATGACATTTACTTCGTTTACCATTGTCCCATTCTCACAGGAGATAAAGAATGTCCGGTGCATTCTTCAACACCACGCATTAGTACTAAAGTAAAAGCTTGTGAGGGAGGCAGCATAGCTCTGGAGGTGGCCTGCATGGTTTCAATCCAACCTTCACAAACAACTGGTTGTGGCAACTTGATCAGCAGTTAACCCCTCTAGTTCTGATTTTCCCTCTGTAAAATATCAGTACCACCCTCACAGGGTTCTTATGAGGACTGTAGGACCCCATGAAATTAAAGTGCATAGGACATGCCAGGGAAAGAGTAAAGAAGGGCTTGCTAGAAACTCCTAACTAGACCAATCAGTAACTCCAATTAATGCACATCAGAAAAGATGTCCCCAAATCCCACAATTATGGTGGCTTGCACTTGGTGGGAACTGAAAAGCTATTTGTCTATTGCCCAAAAAGAACTCATCTACTGCATTGACCATTTATTGAGTACCTTCAACATACCTTCCAATATACCTATGCCTGGCATAGACAATGAACATATAAAAATAATTAAGTTCATTCTACTCCTTCTAAAGTATTCCAAACCTAGACTACTTCCAATGTAGGAGCCAAGAAAAGAATTCCCTTGATTGGAAGAGAATCTCACCTTTCGAAAAGGAAAAAAAAATAACGGATTTCATTGAGTTTTATCTTTTGTACTCACCCAGAAATCATGATTTGTTAATGGCTCATGAGAAAGCACTCCAGCCCATGTCACCGGACCATAGAAATCATGGTGACCTAGCAACAGCACAGCTACCTTATGTCCAGTCAAAGGTTCCAATAACTCATGATAACTCTGTAATGGCTTAACATCCAGGTCTGAAAAGAAAGGCTATTTTCCTGGAACCATTTACAGAAGCATTCTTCAAAAGTGATTCATTCTTGGTTGGAACTCTTTGGCATGTTTGGGGATCATTTATCAAGTGTGTTTACAACAAAGGTCTCTCTCCACACTTAGGATGTGGGGAAACAGCCCCTAACACAATAAAAATAATTCTAACCACCAAAGCAAGCAGACAGAGACTCTGGACAGTCAGCTATAGGTCAAAGCAGACAAAGTGAACATGAAGAAGCGGGGCTTACGCCAGGGCTCCAGGGATGATCTTGTTCTTCAAAGAAGCACGTTGCCTAGTTGCTCACTGCTGCTGAAAATCCCACCATTACAGCCCCATGAGAGTTCTGTTAGCTCTCTGCTTTGATCCTAATTAAAATGCAGAATCTGAAGGCTGCTGTTGAGAGACAACGCCCCATGAGCCTCTTGCATTTATTCATGTCTTGTGACTGCTGTTGTAATAGGCTATTCTTTCAAGGATTGTGTCCAGCCAACAGCCTTGGAAGAGAGGGATGGTGTCTCCTTGTAGAGCAATGGGCACGTGTGCTGTTCAAAATAATAAAGCTAATGGATCTCTCTGGGGCAAAGATTTGGGTTTCCTAAACTTAAGATTTCTCCCTTGTAACCCAGCCCATAATCCGTGGCACGTGCAGGCATCACCTGGCCCTCTTTGTGGTACCCCGTGGGAACTTACACTCGGAGAGCAAGCACAAATCCTGAGACTCTGGCTACTGCCATTGCTGTGAGTAGTAAATGGTCCTTTGTCTCTGACCCAGGACTCTTGTGTCTTCAACAACATCTGTAAACTGTAAAGTCCTTAACACCTGCTGTATCATTCGTGTTTCTTTATCAGTTGGAAGCTGGCTTTCAGGGGCATCTCTGTCAGCCTCTCCTCACATTTATAATATAAATAAAATGATATGCTTGCTATCTAGATAAGGTTCAGGACAAGTTACCTCAAGTCCTTTTTCAGGCAAGCTTCCTAAGTCCCTCTCACGTAGAAACTCATAGGGCCACCATTTCACGTAACTCAGCTACCCCAAACTGGGAGAAAGTTGAGACTGCTAAAGGCCCAGCAATCAGGAGAGAAGGAGCAGAGAATGAGAAGTGACAGAAAGTCTTCCAATTCTTGGCAGTTTTGTCAAAAGCCAACCCTGCCAAATATTATTATTTAATTCAAAGTCGTGATCGGTTCCAACACTCAGTTTAGGAATGCATCTTTAGTAAGAGTAAAGAATAAAGAAAAACTCAAAATCTTTTGTATCCTGTATTTGTTTATTTCAGACCAATCTAATTGTCATAATTAATTACCATGCTTAAATATTCTACTGGGATGCCAGGGGCTGCCAAACTACAGTGCACTGATGAGATCCAGCCCACTGCCAGTTTTCATAAAGATTTATTGGAACACAGCACACTCACTCATTTATCATCGGCTATGGCCGCTTTTGTGCTACAATGGCAGAAGTGAGTAGTCGAAGCAGGAACCAGATGGCCCGCAAAGCCTAAAGTATTTGCTGTCTGATCCTTTATAAAAGAAGTTTACTGACCCCTGGTAAACCCAAACTTTCTTCAGGTGCCCTTTCTAGCTGAGTTACTTTCACAAATAACAAAGCTGGTCCCCAACACCCCAATCTTTCCCCCTCTCCTGGAGTATTCCAGGTCCTCCCCCAGCTCTGTACATTTGCAGATAATATTCCCTCTGCCTAGAATTTTCCTTTAGTTTTAAACGTTTATTTATTTTGAGAGAAAGAGAGCACAGGAGGGGCAGAGAGAGAATTCCAAGCAGGCTCCACGCTGACAGTGCAGAGCCCAACATGGGACTCAATCCCACAAACCGTGAGATCATGATCTGAGCAGAAATCAAGAGTAGGACGCTTAACCGACTGAGTCACTCAGGCGCCCCACCGCCTAGAATTTTCTTTATCAGAGCAGACTCCTCACCCCACTCCCTTTTCACCATCTACAGAAGCCCACCCTCCTCAGGACTCAGGCAGAGTGTGGTGCTGGATCCTGTGTCCCACCAGCGTCACTGCTCTGCAGGAGCCCCCGGGTGGCATCCAGGCTGAGTGCAGGCCCCTCCCTGCCACCGTGAGGTCAGGCCAGAGCTCGCCTCCGGCACCGCCGCCTCCTCGTGCGCAGCCCCGACTCACTCCAGTTCTGCCTCGTGGCGACTGCACACGCCTCCCGCTTTCCTGCTTGCACACATCGCCCCTCCAGAAAGGCCTTTTCTCACCACCCTTTCTGACCTCCCCCACTGCCCAACTGCATTCCATCAAAATACTCTATTTCCTTCTCGGCAACGATCATCAGGCCCAATTGTCTTGTTCCTCTCTTCATCTGGCTGATTTTTCTGTCTCTTTTCACTAAAACAGAAGATCTGCAGGAGGCAAGAGCCCTACCTGTGTGTGGACATTTTCCCGGTGCCTAGAACACCGTCTGGATTCAATATACAGTAAAACCTTGGATTGCAAGTAACTGTGAGGCTTCTGCAAGACGAGGGAACAGTTGTAATAAATTTCAACTTGATAAATGAGTGATGTCTGGCAATACGAGTAGTACGTGATGCTGAATGTCACATGATCACAACTGAGCCAATGGTTCCTCCCTCTCCCCCCCTCCCCCCCCCCCCCCCCAACTCTCCCTCTCTCACTGCGGGATTGTGGGTGACCATCTCCCATGCTCGGATGTTCAGTCTCAGGTCATGGTGTTTCGCAGAAATCAGTGATTTCTCAGAACTTTGGAAGGTGCCCACAACTGGCACTAAGGTATTTTTTGTCACTTCCAAGCACCTGTGAACTGTCCTCTGCTTTTCCAGACAAGAGTCAGCCTAGGAATGCTTTGCTTCATGCCAGGTCAGTCTGCCTACAGACCTAGACCCTTTCCTCTGCTGCCTTATTGCCAGTCACATTGCATACAGTACATGACAAGAGTTTATTAATAATACTGTACTATAGTCAACATCCGTGTGAGTGTATACAGTGGCCCCCATGCAGAAAAAGGTTCCATCGAGCCAATGGACAGCAGTGACTCCGTTAGTGATCGTGAAAATCGTCCTACACGATAACCCTCCTCTCTCTTGTCTCCCTCGCACCAGCCATGAAGGTTTTCAAAGGGAGGCGCAGGTTAATTTGTTTATTTTTCTTTATATTTTGTATTTGTTAAATTATTTTGCATTATATTACAGCATTGTAATCATTTTTATATGAATAGTTTTGGGCTGTGGAACGAATCATCTGAGTTTCCATTATCCCTTTACGGGGAAATTCGTTTTGAGATACAAAGGCTTTGGATTACAAGCGTGTTTCCGGAACGAATTATGCTCGCAAACCAAGGTTTTACTGTGTATCTGTTGGTGGAGTAGGCAAATGTCTCTCAGTGCATGGATGCAAGTTTGAAGGGAGGCCCAGAGCTGCTGGTCAGGGAGGCAGGCCCTAATCTATGGCGCTGACAAGATTCACTTTCACGCCTGGATGGCATCGAGCTGGCATAATGCTGTGCCTCCCAACCTTGGCTGCACAGTGTAATCAAATGAGCAATGAATAAATAAACAAACAAACAAGACCTGAGCCCCTCCCTCTCCCCCTAGAGATCAGAATTAAATTGACATTGAATTTTTGCAAGGGTTCCTGCAATCATAATGCACCGCAGAGGGTCAACACCACTCTATCTCACTTGGTACGCAGGAAGGAGAACAGACCCCCAACGCGGGGATTAGAGAGGCTCGTGTTACACAAATGAGAAAATGAGCAAGGCGGGAGGGAGGGAGGGAGGAAAAACAAGGACATGTGTGGCCCCGTGATGACGGTGTATCTGGAGTCAAAGGCCTGTGACTAGCCCATCTCGGGGCACCTGTAGCCAGAGACAGGCAGAAAGACCGACGGGCACAGAGATCGGACTTGAAAGGAATACAGATGGCCGGCCAACGCACCAACGTATGCTCAACATCACAGCGATCACAAAGTCAGCCGCCAGGTGCCTTCTTTTTTTTCCTATCAAGTTGGAAATTTAACAAACAATTAAATTTTTCTAATTTTAAAATCTTGAACTTTGCTGCATAATACTGGCAGTACCCAGGGCTGGTGCAGAGGTGAAGAGATAGACACCCGCAACCCGTGACCTTCCTGAGTGAGGTTTAGAGGGCGGCCTCCAAGACCCCGGTTCACGGTGACAGGGCATAACCCCCAAGGTCCCTTCATGGCACAAATTCCATGGCTCCAGCCACACCGATTGCCGTGCTGTTTTGCGAAGCGTCAAGGTCCCTGGGGCTCACACCTTGGGTCTCTGTATCAGCTGTTCCCTCCACCTGCAATATCCCACAAGGAATGGCATAACGGTCCTGCTAAAATGCCCTTCCTTTAGAGAGGCGTCCCTGACCAGGCCATCTAAAGGGAGCCACCCCCATCGCTGGCCCCTGACTGGCCCTTATTTTGCTTTGCCCCACTTATCACCACTCCTGTTAAGTCCCACCTACTGTCCACCCACATAATATTTGCAGCCCCGTAGATGGAGGCTGGGGGCAGGGCTCACCCAGTAGGTATGCTGAAGGCTCAGAACGCAGCTTGCAACTTCACAGGGAGTCAGACAGTCAGATGAATGAGGGACTGTTTTGTTCAGAGCTGCATCCCTAATATTGAGAAAACTGTGTGGCACAAAATAGAAACTCCCTAAATACATTTGGAAGGAAGGAGGGAAAAGGGAAAGGAAGAAAGGGAGGGAAGGAAATAGACTCGGGACACTTCTCTGAGCATGACACTCAGCAGGAGGGAAAACGAAAAGGCATCCGTGCAAGATGAAACGGGGAAAGAAGCACCAGGAGAGAAACACACGACGCAGGGCAGGGGCGCGGGGGGCGACGCGAGATCACGGCCACCGTTCCACCAGGGTCCCTCATCTCTGGGCGCGAGCCTTTGACCACCAGCCACGTACAGCTGACCCTACTCGGGTCAGTGAGTGAACAAACAACCGTGTGAGGACCTCCAAAGGGCCCCATGCCTCAAGGTCTCCCTTATGAGTAGAACACATAGGACTGACGGAGCAAGGCTCCCCAGTCACCATGTTTAACTGACGACTGACACCCGGAAACTGCCACCCCAAATACCGGCGATCCCAGCAGGGCGTTTCATAGCAGAACGGTAAAAAGCATGAACGCCGAGGTTCCCTCTCACCAGGCATGACAGCTTGGGCGGGTCTCTACATTCAGAGCCTCAGTTTCCTCATCTATAAAATGGGATGATAAGAATTATTATTGTCCCTCCCTCGTGGGAGTGATAACGGGTGAAGGAGTGCTTATTTGTAAAACACATAGAATCGTGCCTGAGACACAGGAACCACCACGCATGGCGACTTGGGGATGGAACCGCCACGGGTCACCTGTCCCCTCTCCCATGACACCGTGTAATAATTACAGCTAATCTCTAGTATGTCCTCCCTATTAGCCAGACATGGCCCTAAGCCCTTTACATGCATTATTTTAGTTAAGCCTGATAAGCCTCAGCGGGTAGTTATTGCCATTCCGAACTAGTAAGTGAGGAATAGCAAAGAAAGACTTGTCTAAGATCACACGGCGGACAAGTCTCAAAGCCAGTGTTTAAGCTCACTCGGTTCTGGCTTTAGATCCATGTGCCAGTAAGTCAGTGAATGAACAGACCCAAAGAAAGCAGCGCATCGGGAAACTGCCAGGCCGACCCTGAGCGGGGAGGGAAACATTAATGGCCCCGGTGCACCCCTCCCTTAGGACAGCTGGTTTTATATAACAACCTCGAACATGGTTACACACTTTTAAAAAATTGAAATTATTCCCCAGGGCACTTCAGCTGAACCTTCTCTTCAACTCCTTTATTAACACATAATAAAACACCAAACCTAGATATTAAAGCCTCGCAGAAACGCCTCCCTCAGTCCGCCACTTGCGTGCACGCTGTCCCTGGCAGGTTCACGGATTTCTGTGCCCGATGTTACGGGGGAGATGCTAACAAAGGCAGGCCCAACCCAGCCGATGTTCATCAATGAAAGGTGATTTATTAGAAAAAAAAAAAAAAAAGAGAGAGAGAGAGAGACAACAACCAGCTTCCAAGAGATGGCCCTGGCAGTCAGAGTGGCCAAAATGAAGAAATCAGGAGACTACAGATGCTGGAGAGGATGTGGAGAAACAGGAACCCTCTTGCACTGTTGGTGGGAATGCAAATTGGTGCAGCCGCTCTGGAAAGCAGTGTGGAGGTTCCTCAGAAAATTAAAAATAGACCTACCCTATGACCCAGCAATAGCACTGCTAGGAATTTATCCAAGGGATACAGGAGTACTGATGCATAGGGGCACCTGTACCCCAATGTTTATAGCGGCACTCTCAACAATAGCCAAATTATGGAAAGAGCCTAAATGTCCATCAACTGATGAATGGATAAAGAAATTGTGGTTTATATACACAATGGAATACTACGTGGCAATGAGAACAAATGAAATATGGCCTTTTGTAGCAACATGGATGGAACCGGAGAGTGTGATGCTAAGTGAAATAAGCCATACAGAGAAAGACAGATACCATATGGTTTCACTCTTATGTGGATCCTGAGAAACATAACAGAAACCCATGGGGGAGGGGAAGGAAAAAAAAAAAAAAAAAAAGAGGTTAGAGTGGGAGAGAGCCAAAGCATAAGAGACTGTTAAAAACTGAGAACAAACTGAGGGTTGATGGGGGGTGGGTGGGAGGGAGGGCAGGGTGGGTGATGGGTATTGAGGAGGGCACCTTTTGGGATGAGCACTGGGTGTTGTATGGAAACCAATTTGACAGTAAATTTCATATATTAAAAAAAAAAAAAAAAAAAAGAGAGAGATGGCCCTGGCAACCGAATTTGCAATTAAAGCTGAACTGTGCAATCTTTGCATTTAAAGGGAAATCGATGGCATTGATTGAGTCCAATAAGGCAGCCACATATGAACGCATTACAGATCTGCCGGCCGCGAAACATGGTTTTGAAATAAAACATATAAAAATCGCTGTGAGCATTTTATGGCCAAACATGATAACTGGGTTACCCGATGGGGAAGCTAAAAAAGTGCTCATTTTATCAGGGGAATGGGGTGCAAACACTTTGCGGTCTTTGCTGGCGTTCTTTGCTCTGTAGTCGCCTCTGCTGCCAGTAATTTGCTGGAGGGTTTATTTAACAGGGAGGATTTGAATGGATTCTCACTCCCTTTCCTGGGGTTGCACACAGCAGTGGATTAAGTTAGTGCCAAAACCTTAAAAGACTCCAACCAAGGTAATCAGTTTAGGGGGATTTAGGCCACATGGGCTCCAGATCTGGTTTTGCAAGGCAATTGTAAGTCTCCAGTCAGCTGGGTTTGAGAATTACACCTCTTTTCACTGGGAGGAAATTTAGTAGTGACAGGAAGGCTGGCAGACTGGGGAATTATCTTCCAACGTTAGCAGCATCGTTGCGGGCGGCACTGAATTTCAGTCTTAATAGTTTTATCAGTCTTTGGAAGGTGGAATCTCAGTAATTAAAGGGCCATCCAGCTCCCCAGCCCCAGCATACGTGGGGATATTTACACGTGTCAGTTGCTATAAATTATACAGAAAGAAAGTGCTGAGGCCACGTTGAGTATGTTGCAAGAACATCTATTCAAAGAAACTGGTTTTTTACAAGTAATGCGTCAACCCAGACACCAGCAAAAAGCTGCTTGGAAAATAGTTATTCTCAACCGGCACAGTTTTGTGTTTTTTTTTTTTTTTGTTTTTTGGTTTTTTGGGGTTTTTTTGTTTGTTTTTTTAAGGGAGCCCCTGGAAAGCCTCAGAGAAGAAGCGATTTTCCATGTGACAGACTAAGATGAAATTTCAGGTTTAACTTAGTTACGTGGGGCTGTGGGGCTTTTCTGTTGCTTATGGCTTCATAATATAACCTGGCGATATTTTCATCCCATTACTAAGGTTTCCATTAAATCTGATGCAGGGAAAAAGAGAAGCCTCACAAGAACTGAAGAAAACACAGGTAATTTTCATATCTCTAAACGAAAGTGATGTGGGATGAAAACCATAAGCTGCAAATAATTCCCAGGGATCCTGGTTGAATTGATCAGTTGAGCAAAACTACAAATACGAACTAAACTAAATAATGAGAAAGACGTCTATAAACCCAGGAGCTAAAGCTTCGCTTTGATTTTGTTGCTTTTTAAAACACGGAAGCCCATTTATTCACTCCACAAATATTTTGGGCGCACCTACTATGTGTCAGATACAATTCATAATACTGAGGGTAGAGCAGTGGACAAAACGGACACAAATCGCTGATATCCTGAAGCTTACGCGCTGCAGGAAAAGCCGATACGCAACTAACAAGGACAGCATGTCAGTATTTAGATAAAGCCACAGGCTGCAGCCAGCACACATCTGTGAATTACACGAAGGTGCCCCGCTCTGGGTGAATCAATTAGAAAAAGATGTCCCTCCCTCCCCCTCCGGACATACAGAAGTGCACGAAAGGCAGAGTGCAGGCTGGAGTCCAACCTCCCTCAGGCGTCCTCTTTTATGGAGCACATAGCTAGCAGCTGGCATCACAGCGCTTACAGGTGGTCAGGAAAACCTTCTGAAACGATATCGGACATGGATGAGGAAGCAAGTCATTCTGATATCTGAGGGAAGAGTGTTATAGGCAGAAGGAACAGCAGGTGCAAAGGTCCTGAGGCAGCATGCCCCACGGGTTCACGGTGGAACAAAGAGGCAGAGGGGCTAAGTGGACCAGTCATATCTCCTTCATCAAGAACTCTAAATAAGACTCAGGTACTTTCCTTTTAGGACGTATGAGACCTAGCTGGCTGCTGCAGACCGGCTCTGAAGAGACGTCTTGTTCTTTGATGATCGGATACTAAGTAAAAAAAAAAAAAATTTTTTTAACTTGTGTGGTTTTGTTTCTACACGACACACCAGGAATCCTGACCTGATCTTGAACATTCATTCGACAAACACATTCTGAATATTTACTACGAACAAAGTTCTCTGCCAGGCGATGAGTAAAAACCTGAACACTGCTCTCATGACACCTGTAGGCCAGCACGTGGGGGAAGTGTAAACAAGCAGAAATTGTAAATGATAGACACTGTTAAAGGCTAGAAGAGAAGCAGCATGTGTGGGTTGCAGAAAGCAGGGAGGCACGGAGGGGGGCACCCACTTGATACAGGAAAGGCTACACTGATGACGCATTCTTGAGAAAGTGGGGTGAGGGAGGCGATCCCGGACATACAGAGGAGCAAAGGCGCTTAAGTGGGAAAAACCTTGATCTGTTGGAAGAACAGAGAGAAATCCAGCAGGGCCAGAAATACGCATGGAGAGGAGAGACACTGGAACAGAGGCAGATCTCGGTGGCCCTTGCAACTTCTGGGAAGGATCCTGCAGCACTCTGCTGTGTGCAGTGGGTCATACGAAGCCACGGGGGGTAGTAAGCAAGGGAGGAGGGCGATCTGATCTTTTCATGCTGCCACACTTGATCCTCCCTGGGGAAGAGCTTCCCAAGTACTTTAGTCCGTTCAGGCTGCTATAACAACAACAAAAAAACCCCACAAAGTGGCTTAAACGAGACACTGATTTCTCATAATCCCGAGAGAAAGTCCCTGAGCAATGTGCCCGCAGATTCGGCCCTTAGCCAAGACCCTCTTCTGGGTTAGTAGACAATCATCTTCTCATTGTGTCTTCACATGGCAGGGGGCAGAGAGAGAAGCCCCAGTCTGACTGGGACCGTCCAACTTCATGCCTTTTGCCCCTACCTAATCGTGAAAAGTATCCTCTTTCCCTGCCCAGAGTTTGGACACAGAAAATAACATGGTTCCCCACATACAAAGGACATGTCTCATCAAGTCCAATGCAGAGTTTCCCTCCAGCCTTGGAATAAGTTACTGTTTCTTTCGTTGAGCCCCGGATAACGTAGCAGCTCGCATTCAGTGGCCAGGCTGTATGAAATACATAGAGTATTAAGTTCTAGAATGATTGTATGAGATACTTGAAGATGATAAAACAGACTGGGAGCAAAGGAGATGAAGTTCTTCCATTGCATGCTGATTCCAGGCAGAAATGCATTCGTTAGAATTTCTGGCTATATCAGCTGCGCGATTTAAATCGTTTCTCTCTCTCTCTCTCTTGCTATGTCTATCTCTCTCTCCCCTCCTCTCACCACCCGCCCCCAAGGAGAGCTCATAGTTGAATTCTGGAAGGCTAACTGTTAATACGAGGAGACCAAACCACAGCTGTCTCATGAGGCTGTGAGATTATTCATGAGAAACGCTTGGTACAGTTTCTGGCATATAGGAAGATTTCGGGGGAAACTATTGTTTTTGTCATCATTATACGTTTGAATTATTTTCCTGGCTTAAATAGGAACCAATTTCTCATCACAGTTAGCAGCTCTCGCTCTATTTAGATATGGGTATATGTAATTTTTTCCAAACAGGATTCTTTTGGGTAAGAGCAGAGTAAAGATAGAATGACTGAGACTAATCTCAAAAGAATTATAATTTACAAGGATAGGGGTTTGGGGGTCGTTGTTTGGTTTTTGGGTTGGTTTTTGTTTGTTTTGGTTGGAAATGGCATTCCAAGCAAAAGAAACAGCAAGAGCAGAGAGAGAGAAGAATGAAAATTTGTGCACTGCAGGAAATGGCTAGTACTTCTAGTGTGGCAAGGGCATGTGAATCATGGAGAAGGATGGCTGGAGACAAGATCAGAAAGAGTGACAGGGAGCATCTTGCAAAGATCATTGAATGCCAGGCGACAGAGTTTGAATTTCAACCAATGGGCACTGGGGAAACTTTGAAGGTTTTCAATGCAATGGAGCAACATAGTTAGTTGCATTGTTTGATAAATAAAGTTATAAGAGAAAGTTAAGAGATGTCAGCAGAGGGTAAGACTGGAAGCGGGGAGACTCGGCCGGGTGGCCACTGCCCTAAACTGGGAGAGAGGTAACTGGCCAAACCATAAAGGTAGAGACCCGGAAAGAGAGAAACTCACTCATTTCTCATGCACATAATGTTCGCCTGTGCCTTCCATTCACTCCTGCCTCACTTTGACCCCCTTTCCCATCTCATCTTGCATTTGAAGAGATGGCCAAGTCTGATCCAAAGTGAAAAATGGAAAAGTCTAAACACGTTTCCTCTTATCACATGTATTGATATGATAACAACGGCCATTATGCAATAGTGTTCTCTGTGTGTCTAGTGCTATTGTGAGTGTTTTTTTTTACATCTTGATGATCACATTTGTTGAAACAGTTGGAAAAAAATGAAAATGCCTTTTAGCTTAAGAATTGTTGAGTTATCTGCGAATCAACTCATTTCAGGAGTGGAAGAATCCTGGATCATTTCTTAATGTCAAAATGTATGCAGGGTTCTCTTCTGTGTCTTCTGCATTTGAAGAGGCAACCAAAGTCTCCTACCTTCCATCCACGATAAATTCTTTGTTTCAGCCAACTCTTCATGGGGCGCGGCTAGTATGACCATCTCCACAGAGAGCATTGGAATATTCCATTTTGTTGATTTATATATCTCTTCATATGTTTCCTCATCAATTTCTCTAGTAGTCACAGTTTCTTCCACGTCTCCCAGAATCATATTTAAACAGTGATCATAAGCATGGAATCTGCCTCGAAACGCTCTGTCATTTCTCATTTTCACATAAATTCGCTCATCCAGGCTGGGCCTGATGAGATCCAAGGGCTCTTCTACGGTGTTGGTGGTTTGTTACTGGTCCACTCCACGTTTCCAACCCCATAAGTGCTTTATTTTTATTATCTGATTCAATCCTTATGATGATTCTATGACATATGCATTATTATTATTCCCGTTTTGCAGATAAGAGCACTGAGGCACAAGATCATGCATTGAGTAAGAGGGAGACCAGGATTCAACTCTAACTCCAGAACCTGCCCTCTTAATGTTCCCCCTCCCACTTTCTGATGTAAAGAGTTCAGTCTGGACAGCTTATTGTTGAGCACATACATGGTACTGGTGAGGGACAGGCATGGTACGGTATTCCGCATCTCCAAGCAGGAAAAAATCTACTTTCAAGACAATGTTATTTTCAAGGGCACAAATCAGTCTCTACAATTTCTTTTTAAGGAATTATCTCTAGTAAATCCATTTAAAAATGGTTTGTCTTCTGCCTTGAAACTGGTTTATTCTATCAAGAACACAACAAGGAGCAAAGACGGGAGAAGGTATCAATGCTTTGTTGTCATTTTTTTATTTGGGGGATGATCGGTCCATGTCCTCTGATGGAGACGTCTCTCTCAACATCCCTTGGACAAGAACTCAGATTTTCCCACACCAAAATCTTTCCGGTGCCAAGAGCAGACTTTTCCTCCGAATCCCAGCTCTTTTCGCCACCTTTCCTTCTCCATGCCCTTGAGCCCATCAGGTCTCCAGGACTACAATGACCGTCCAGCTTTTGTGCTGTTTACAATGGCTGCCCCCTCTTCCTAAAACGTATAGTATGCGCACATCACAATGGACATAGTAAACGAGAGTCAGGCTGGGTCGCCTGGCTGGCTCGGTCGGGATCTCAGGGTTGTGAGTTCAAACCCCACGTGGGGTGTAGAGATTACTTAAATGAATAAAAAACTCAAAAACAAACAAAACAAAAAACAAGACCAGGCTGAAAGGAACAGATGAACAACTAACTCTGTTTTTTGCCCCCAGGTGGTTCTATAAAAAGCCTCCACATCACTCGTGTCTTCTTGGGCATAGCTGAGCGTGTATGCATAGATCCACGAATCCCAGTGGTTTCAGGACATACACTTTGCGTGTCTTGGGACCTGTCATGCCGGGGTGCCTGGGTGACTCAGTTGGTTAAGCCTCCGATTCTTATTTTTGGCTCAAGCCATGGTGAGGTCAAGCCCCTCATCGGGCTCCTCACTGACAGTGGGGAGCTTGCTTGGGATTCTCTGTCTCTCCCTCTCTCTCTCTCTCTCTCTCTCTGCCCCTCCCCACTCGTGTGCACTCTGTCTCTCAAAAGAAATGAATAAACTTAAAAAAAAAAACTGTAATACCAAGATGAAGACAGAGGTGTGGGGGGATCCTAGTATAGTGCTCTAACCTTTATCATCATAAACATAATTTTCTGCCTTGCTTGCCATTCAGAACCTGAGTTAACTCACTGAGTTTAACTATGTTCTACCTTAGTTTTGTCCCAACAGTCTAGAAGCTTCATGTAGTCATTCAAGAAATGTTTATTTGTCTCCTAGTATGTCCCAGCTGGTATAGGACTCCAGAAATCTAGAGGTGAGCAAAACAGGTGCACGTTCTGCCCTTCCTGGAGCCTGTGGTCTATTGGGGGGGGTGGGGGGTGGGAGGGGACAATCATAATGAAGGGAAATACGTAAGTTGTTACACAATTAATCTGCAATGTTCTGCTCTCTGGATTTCCGTTGGTTTTGCATCTCTAGTGGCCATTCTCTCTTTGCTAAAGCAGCACTTCCTCTTCTGTCCACCCCCTCATAGGTGACGTGGTGTGGTAGGCTGAGCCCACCCTGCCCAGGCTCTTGGGTGACACACACATTCTAGGCATTGCCATGAGCCTCCGTGGTCAGTTCCCAAATGAGCAGGTGGCACATGTCCGTCCAGTGACAAGACTATTGTGGGAACCACTGGAGCAGAGCTGCTCCACTCAAGGCCTCTCTGAAATCTGGACCAGGCTGAGGCTGATAAACATCTAGAAGAAAGAAGCTGGGACACTGGACATAGATGGAGCCTTTGCGACACCTGAATCCAGCTGAGCCTGTCATGCTCCCTTATCTCCTCAGTTGGGTGGGTCAAGAAGACATCTTTCTTTTCTTTTCTTTCTCTTCTTTCTTTTTCCTTTCCTTTCTTTCTTCCTTCCTTTCTTTCTTTTGTTCTTTCCTTCTTTCTTTCCTTCCTTTCTTTTCTTCCCTTCTTTCTTTTTCTTTCTTTCTTCCCTTCTTTCTTTCTGTTTTCTTTCTTTCCTTCATTCCTTCACTCCTTCCTTCCTTCCTTTCCTTCTTTCTTTCCTTCTTTTTGCTGAAGTCAATTTGATTGGGTTTCTTGCACTTGCAATAAAAACACACCCTGATTGGGGAGCCTGGGTGGCTCAGTTGGTTGACCATCCCACACTTGATTTCAGCTCAGGTCCTGATCTCAAGGTCATGAGATCAAGCCCCACATGGGGCTCCACACTGAGCATGGAACCTGCTTGAGATTCTCTCTCTCTCTCTCTCTCTCTCTCTCTCTCTCTCAGCCCCCCTACTAGAGCTCTCTCTCTACAAAAAAAAAACAAAACAAAACAGCAACAACAACAAAAAGCCACCCTGATTAAACAGAGCCACAGGAGATGGTGCAGGATAACAATGAGATCATATAACACAAAACTGGGTCTTATCCACAGCTGTGTGAAACTCTTCCATGTGAGTGGCAGCGAGCCAGCTGCGGAGGGGACAGACCGGAGGTTTGGGGACCATGACTTGACTAATTCACGACTCTCTCCCCAGTGCCTTCCACAGAGCATGTATTTAATACCTATCAGTGGAGTGAACAGGAGAATAGAGTATGAAATACCAGTTAGTCTCTTATTCCCACTTAGGCCAGTTTACTACAGCCACAGCAATTCTGCATAACAAACCACTGACCATTTATTCTCACAGGGTTGTGGGTCAGGGCTCTGCAAGGTGACTCTGCCAACTGCTGACCTCAGCTGAGCTCACTCACACATGTACAACCAGCAGAACAAAACTGGAATCGATGAATTGGAATCGATGACCAGCTTGGCTCCCTTCTAATGCGCCTCCTCCTCCACCTGGACCAGCAGGCCAGCCCAGGGACATCAAGTTCATGCTGATGGCTGAGGCACAAAATGGCCAGTCAAGCATTTCTTAGGACTTTGATCACGCCGTGACCACCATTAGCCAAAGCAGATAACACAAACCAACCCAAGGCCCAGGGACAGAGAAATGTATTTTATCCCTTTTAGAGAAAAGGATGGTGAGGCTGTTGCAAAATGCATGAATACAGGGGTGAAATGAAGCATTGGAGCCCTTCGTGCAATTGACCACAGCAGCTTAACCTTCTCAGTTCTCTCCACTTGACTCCAAGCTCAGACAAGTTAGACGTATAATCCAGATATTAACATTTTAGAGTTTACTGTCAAGGCAATAGTGCCTCCTAAAAACAATCGGAGAAGCTCCCGGGTGAGAGGTTGCTCAACAGCAATCTTCCGGCAAGAAAAACTAGATGTGAGACTGAGTGGGCCGTGGTTTCCAGCCAGTTTTCCGGGACGTCTATCGTGTGATCGTTTGCTGGTAGCTCCGTATAACTTTACAACAAATCGCATGCCTGAAATCCAACCACAGAAAACACAGCGTCTGTTATCTTTCTGCTGTTGCCAGAAAGCAACAAGTCTGAGTTATCAGGATTCTAGCAGAGAACAGCCCATTCAAGGGAGTAATGGAAGACAGAACAGGAGGGAGGCTATTTACAAAACCGTGGGCAGAGTTTTCAGAAACGACAAAAGATAGTGATCGTATGCAGGCGCAGGCGCTGGCCCGGGGCGGGGGGGGGGGGTGGGGGTGGGGCTGTACCACCTTACG
This sequence comes from Panthera uncia, assembly GCF_023721935.1. NCBI lineage: Eukaryota > Metazoa > Chordata > Mammalia > Carnivora > Felidae > Panthera > Panthera uncia. The sequence goes on along the minus strand of NW_026057578.1, from coordinate 6,705,831 downwards.
GTGCAAATAAAGGAAGCTGTCAGCAGACCCACCAAAACCTTTAGTTGTGGGGGGAAAGGCCACCTGACAGAAGCTGGAAGAAAAAGATGAAAAGATGGAAGAGAAAGAAAACAAACAGTCCCATTTTTCTTTTCTTTTTGACCCCCCAATCTCCTACAAGCATATCTTTTAGCTGTACCCACCCAGAAGCCAGAGCTTAAAGGGAGTCCAGGTGATGGATTCTGTGGAGGTTATCATCCTGGGGCACAGGGCCAAAGGAGAAGGGGGGGATTAATCTGGAATGTCGGAGAATATCCAAGCCGCTTATGTATAGTTCTAATAGAACCATTGTTCTTTGATTTATCTGTACGTTATTCATCTGAAGTGGTCAATAGCGATAGTTACCAAACATCCCTGGCTTTCTGCCTCGTAAGTGCATGACATGATTGCACTGTTTTGTCTCCTGATATGAGTGGGCCCGAGGGATTACTCTTTGGCCACAGAACAGAGATGGAAGTAATGTGAGGCCCTTTGGAACCAATTACTTATTTACTAGGTGAAGACCCTTCAAAACTCTCCTTTTCCTTTGCTATAGTTACCAACAACATTCCAGATAATGGCTGTTGCACAGAAGGGAGTCCCCAGGAAAGATGATAATCCAGTCACACATCAATGGATATGTAGAATAAATAAGAAAGAGACCAGTACAGGGGTGCCTGGGTGGCTCAGTCGGTTGAGCATCCAACTCTTGATTTTGGCTCAGGTCATGATCCCAGGGTGGTGGGACCAAGCTCTGCACTGACACCACCCTGAGCGTGGGACCTGCTTAAGATTCTCTCTCTCTCTCTTTCCCTCTGCTCCTCTCCCCTGCTCACACTCCTTCTCTCTCAGATGAAATTTTTAAATTTTTTAAAAAAGAAGCAATAAACTGGTATGATTTAAGCCACTGAGATTTTGGGGTTGTTTGTTAATACGGCGTGATATGGCCCCATCTGACTGATATGGCCCCATCTAGAACCATACAACCCTAGTTGTTGGGTGAAGAAAGCATTCCGGGAAATTTACATTTGACATTTAGCCAGATGGTAGTTAATGAGAACCCCCCGTATGCAAAGCACTGTGCTTTGAGGTGCAAAGATAAAATGAGTTAACTCCTATCTTCCAGATGCTTTCTGATTGCCAGATTCATTTCTTAAAGTAAGAACGTACAAGGCATTTATTACGCATGTGGTGGTAAGACTCTATGGTGGGTGCCATAAGCCAGACCTGCCGTCCACATCCTTATGTGATCCCTGTCTTAGCATGCAGGCAAGATCTGTGAATTGCTTTTCACCAAGAGAATGTGACAATAGTGACAAGATGGTGTGATTACATGGACAAAATTACATTGTTGAAGACTGCAATGCCCATTCTGGGAAGAGACCATCTCCCTTGCTGACGTCCATGAAGCGTACATTCATTTCTAGGGGTGTCCGTGTGTCAAAGCACTATGTAAGGGTGGCCTCCGGTCAACAACTAGCCGGGAGCTGAGGTTAGTGTCCAGCTGATGGCCAGAAGGAAGCTGAATTCTGCTAACAACCCGAAACCTAAATTTGTAGGTGTATCCTTCCCCGGTCAAACCTTCAGATGAAAATGCAGTCCTGCCTGACACCTTGACTGCAGCCTTGCAGAGGACCTAGCTAGGCAGTACCTACAGAAACTGTGAGATGAGAACTGTGAGCTGTTTTAGGCTACAACGTTTGAGGTGATTTGTGACACAGCAGTAGATAGCTAACAGACTCACCACAGACCATGTAGACGCTTCACATGCATCATCTCATTAGTCCTCACACGCAGACTATGGAGCGCGTGCTATTATCACTGTATTCGTTGTATAGATAAGGAAGGGACCTGAGGACTAGAGAATTTATTCTACTCAGCCAAGGTCGCAAGGCCAGTGAGTGGAAGTCAGGATCCAAACAGGATCCAAACAGATCCAAACAGGATCTGCAACGATGCAGAGCCCATACTCTTGATCTGCTCTGTGCTGCTTGCCCATTCTGTACTTTTGATCTTGCCATCATCCTGCTCAAAATCCCTCCACTGAGAGCAATGGTTTCCACCACCCACGAGGTGTCAGGGACTCACAAGATGTAATAGCCAACACTTTCATAGCACTCACTGTATGCCCTGCATGTCATGTGCCATACTTCATTTAATCCTCTCTGCAACCTTGTGATGAAGGTAATGTCCCCCCCACATTTGTCAGATAAGGACAGAGAGGTTCAGAGGAACTAAGTGATATACCGAGCGTCACCAGGTGGTAAACAGAGGAGTTGGGAACCAAACCCAAGCACTCTGGCCCCTGAGACCATCTTCTCAACCACTATGTATAATCTACTACCTCTAAGTTGTAATTAGAATCCCGAAGTTAGGGAATGATTAATTTGCTCAAAAGAAATCAGATGGGTCCATCCCTATGAAAAGTCATCCTCACTCACTTGCCTTCCGATATGCTCCCTTGAATGGAAGACAAAGGTGTGCAGTCACATCAGATCATGCAAAAGCCTGGCTCTTCCCATAGGGAAGAGTTGCATAGATGAATATCATCCATCAACTATGTCAGGACAGAAGAAGTTTATGAACCACTGACCCAGAAATCCCGTATCTCTCAGCCTTGCATTCAAGGCGCTCCGTGGCTCAGCCATGGTCAGTAACCCCCACTTTAATGCTTACAATTCCCTCTTCGTGGAATCCATGCTCCCGCTAAGCCAAACTTGTGACACAGGCCCCATGAAACCCCTGTTCATACTTGGTTCTTCCTCCCTCCTCTTGTCATCACATGTCCAAAACTTCCCAGCATTCAAGGGCCATCTGAAATTCCCATCCTCTTGGAATCATTTTTAATGTCCTTGCCTCAAAGCCTTTGCCGTCCATGTTCAATTTGGAAGGAAATCTTTTCTTCTCTAAATTCCCATCCCATCTTGTTTGTACTTTCATGATATGCTTGCTGTCCTCTGCCTTGTGTTATAGTTATCTATACACAAGCCATGATGACAATGACAATTACAACAACTAATTCTTTCTGCATGAGTAGTCCACATTAAGCACAGTGCTGAGTGCTTTCACACATCTTTTTACTTAAAGACACTCCTCTAATGGGTAATGTTATTACCCCCCAATTGCCAAGCAACCCTCACACTTGGACATAAAAGGGATGATGCCTGAAGAAAGAAAAAGAAACTTTTCCCTCAAGTTTACTGTTCAATAGAATTCTAGAACGTTCAGCCCTGATGGCATCACTCCATCCTTTGCACAACAAAGGCACAGAATGAGGCTCTTCCATTTACTGCCTGAGCTGACCCTTCCCCCTGAAGGAAAGGGGAGCCTGTTAGGATGCTGTGGGAGTGGGGCTGACCCTCTCTTCTCTCATATCACTATGAGTTCAAGCACAGATTTCAGTCAAGAGTGAACAAGTGCATCCTGATTTTTCAATCTGACAGTACTATTTGTGGGAATTGAACCTCAACATCTTTGGGGAACTTAATGATCTTTCATCCTGAACTAGGGGGCATCTGTGCTTTCTGGATACAACACTGTTATATATTAAGTATACAGTAATACTTAGAGCTACCATATTTTGAGTTGAACATATTATAGGTACCTTTTAACCCCTTAAAAAAATGACACAGCTAGTGCATAGAGATAGGGCCTCCAGAATCCAAAACGTGCAACCAGAACGTTGCAGGACAACCAGTTATAAAGTAAAGTAAGTAAACCTCCGTAGAGCGTGTATTTTGTCTCACCACCAGGATAAAGATTAATATCCTTCCCTGCAAAATCCATTTGATTTTCACATGAGTTAGATGCTCATTCTGTTCATTTTACAGGAAGGAAGAAGGTACAAATCAAAGAAGTTAAAGATTTTGCCCAAGGTCAGATAATCAAGACCAAGTGGGAGAGGTATTTGAACCCAGCATTATCTAACACCAAATCCCGTGTTCTTAACCGCAGTATTGAGGGCGGTGGGATACATGCAGGTGGGCGGCTGGATCACTGCATTTGATGTCTTAGTAAATTGCTTTCGGAAAAAAGAACCAAAGAAACGACAAGCACTCGTGTCCCTTTTAAAACAATTAAATATTTTGGGGCGCCTGGGTGGCGCAGTCGGTTAAGCGTCCGACTTCAGCCAGGTCACGATCTCGCGGTCCGTGAGTTCGAGCCCCGCGTCGGGCTCTGGGCTGATGGCTCAGAGCCTGGAGCCTGCTTCCGATTCTGTGTCTCCCTCTCTCTCTGCCCCTCCCCCGTTCATGCTCTGTCTCTCTCTGTCCCAAAAATAAATAAAAAACGTTGAAAAAAAAATTAGAAAAAAAAAAAACAATTAAATATTTTTAAAAAGTGTTTTAATTCCAGCAAAATTAATATACACTGTTATTTTAGTTTCAAGTGTACAGTACAGTGATTTGTCAATTCCATACATGGCTCAGTGCTCATCATGCTAAAACAAGTTTTAATCAAATAGTAGGACATACATACATGATAAAAAGTAAAATTATTAACTGTACTATTGTCACACTGAAAAGATTACATTTTGCAAACAAATCCTTACCTTACAGAAAGCCATCCTAGAATATGTATAAACAAAATGGAATTGGCTTCAGAAGATTATGGGTGGGGGAGATTTAGCGGGAACAGAGATGAGACAAGATTGGTAATGAACGAATATTGCCGAGGCAGAGCGATGGCTACATTGGGATTCATTACAGGGTCCTTTTTGCATGTGTTTAATATTTTTCCATACTAAACAATTCTCCTGAAATAAAATAAAGAGACGTATAGAAGAAGAAGGTAAACTCTCCTCCTCCTCTGACCCCAAATCAGATCCCTAGCTCCTTTTCCCAAAACAATCCCTGTTGTTTCTGGTCTATTCATCCAGAAATTTCCGTTTGTATACAAATGAATATATCCATTTGCAAATGGAACCAGCTAACTCTTAGTTCTTCCTTTGCTTTTCTCCCTGACCAGGCATCTCCCTGAAACCGGGCACCCCAATTTCAGTAGGCTCCCTGCTTCCCCATCCTTCTTGCCACACTGTCTTCTTCTGTCTTCTTCATTTCCTTCATGGCAAAGAACATCTACACTTGAGGGCACAATGATTTACTTAGATTTTTTTTTTAATTGCGGTCAAGTTCACATAACATATAATTTGCCATTTTAAAGTGTACAAGTGGCATTTAGGGCATTCAGTGCTGTGAATGTAGCTCTGTCTAGTTCCAAAACATTTTCATCACCCCAAAAGGAAGCCCTGTACCCATTAAGCAGACGCTGCCCATTCTCCCCTCCACCCCCTGGCAACCCCCGGTCTCCTTTATGTGCCTGCGCATTTACCTATTCTGGATACGAATGGGGTCATACAACATGTGCCCTTTTGTGTCTGGCTTCTTTCACGCAGCATCACGTTTTCAACGTTCACCCACATGGTAGCGTGGTATTCCATGGTGTGGACAGACCATGCTTTATTTAGCCATTCATCAGCTGATGGGCTGGGTTGCTCCCACCTTTTGGCTATTGCGAATACTGCCGCTAGGAACATTCACGTACGAGTTTTTGTATGAATCCCGTTTTCAGCTATTTGGGGGGGCATATACCAAGGAAAGGAATTATCTTGTTTATCTGCTTCTATAGCCTACTTATCTTACATGTGGTTCCCCTACCAGACTGTAAGCCCCAGGAGATCAGGGCTTTCATGGGCTTCGGTTACCTTGGCCCCCTCAGCGAGCAGCACAAGCTCTTATTCACAGGGCAGCACACAAATATTTGCTCAAAGCAATGGATGAATCAGTCCAGGAAGCCAACCAGAGCACGATACACAAATCACCGTATTCGCTCTAGAGCGGCATGGTGCGATCCCTTGCATAGACTCGCCATGATGCCTTCCAGTGTGGACTTGATCAGGTGTCTGCAGGGCCCCACATCCTTCAGTGGGTCCCGCCTTACTCAGAGTTAGAGCCACATCCCTAACAACGGCCTGCGCGGGGGTTATGTGGCCGGTCCCCTCCACGCCCTCCCCCGCCAATCCTGCTGGCCCATCTCCTGCCCTTCTCCACTCTGGCCATACCGATATCATTACTGGTCTTCAATGCTAAGCGTGTTCCTACCTCGGGGCCTTCCCTCTGTCTGGAGAGCCCTTCTACCAGAACCCATGGTTCCCTCTGTGACCCCCTTCAAGCATTCGCTCATGCTTTATCTTCTGAGACAGCCACACTCACTACAACTGTCCACACACACACACACACACACACACACACACACACACACACAGGCACTCAGTTCCCCTCCTCACTGTTTCCATAGCACTTAGCCTCAGGAAACCATTGTTTTTGTTTAATGTCCGTATCAACCCACCTGAACAGAAGCCGCGTGAGGGCACAAACTTTTGTCTGTTTTGACCATTTCCGCCCTGCACGTAGTAGGTCCTTGGCACATACCCGTTGCGTGAACAAAGAAACCAATGAACAACTCCCTTCTGACAGCACCCCATATTCGAACCGGTGTGGAGGATTCCTCTCACCTGCACTGACCTGGGCATCCGACCTAAGGCCAATTCGCCTTCTGAATTCCAGACCAGGCTGTCACCTAGCAGGGCCCAGCACAGACTAACTCCCCTGTCTCTGAGATGCTGAAATTAACCTTGGACCTTTGATGGCCCTCTGGCTTGTCTGCCCCAGCCCGTGCAGCCTTCTCCACCATCAGTGGGGCAATTTGCAAAGCGTTCCTCCTAGGCAGAGTTAAGGGTAGGTCACTGACAGACCTACACGAAAGCTGGGGAGTGACTGTGGCTGGAGTGTTCTGCCCCCCCCCCCCCCACCACCCCCACACATTCCATGTGCGTAGACAGCAGCAACATAACATGCATGGATAATGCCTCTCTCCATAGTGATCTGAGCTCTCAGACAACTTAAATTACAACGTTAACCACAGGGCTTTCTGTTAAGTGTTCTCTGGGCCCTGGAGTCAGAGGCGCACGGTTCAAGTCCAAATCGGGTGGCCACAAACACATCATTGACCTCGCTAAGCCTCACTTGCCACATCTACAAAACAGGGATGATTACTGTATCCACCTCACAGGGATAAAATGGGGCTCGAGTGAGATAATTTATGTGAGATACACAGCCCTGACCCTGGCTCACATCTGGGGCTCATTCACTGCCCTCGTATTTATTAAGCACCACACATGTACCAAGCAGTGTGCTGTTTTATCCACTCAGTGTCGTGGCACATGTAGACAGTCCCAGTGTTCCTGGAGCATCCCCTTACTGGGGGAGACAGTCTTAATTTTACAAGTATTTGTGTGACCATGAGATTAAAAAGTCAAATAAATACTTTGAAGAGAAGCACTCACGTTCTGGCAGACTGCGTATTCTAATCGAGCGCAAGTGATCAGAGAAGGCTTCCTGGAGGAGGTGACTAGTTAGGTAACTGAGTGGAGAGGGATGGGAAAGCAGGGGGAAGCATGGTGCACTTGTCCTGCTTTCCCCAGGGCTTTCCTGCTTTTAGCACTGAGGGTCCCAGAGCCTGGGAAACCCTTCGGTCCCAGAAAACTGAGACATCTGGTGGCTCCGGGTCAGCAGAATGGCAGGTGGAAAGCCCCTGAGTCAGAACGGAGTGAGTCCCATTTCAGGAACTAATTGAGAGCAAGCGTGGCTGGAACACAGGGATGCGTGAAGGTGACATAGGAAAGTTGCCTTCAGATGCTCTTGTGCCATGTTGAGGAATTTATTCTTGATCCAGTGAAGCGACGGGGAGCTTGGACAAGTTTTAAGCAGGGAGACGATGTGAGCCAAGGTGGGATTTTGTAAAGCTGACCCCAGCTGCTGTGTGGAGAATGGACTGGAAGATACTGGAGGCAAGAGAGCGGGTTATCGACTCAATAGACGCTGGTTCTTGTTCAAGCCATTACTGTTATTTCAGAGTGGGGAGAGCCACCCCTCACCAATGCAGTTGTCCAGTTTGGATTTGGGGTGTTTGGAGGCCGATGGGTTCATCTGAGGAGTAGCCACGGCGGCCACGGAAATAGGCTCTGCGTTTCCACCACGTGAACTTCCAAAGAATGAGGAGCAAAGACTGAATTCTGCTTAGAGTCAGGTCAGCAATAATAGAGTTCCCCGTTGTGAAGGACTGAATTCAGCCGAAAATTTAATTTTTTAAATAAATAGAACAGAAAGGTCAAAATACTGCTAGCAGAAATGGGGATCTGAAATTGGAAATTGCTCAGAAATGTCTTTTACTTCCTCCCTGCTCTATTAATGACTTTTCCAAACTCCCTCCCAAAGGAATTTCTTAGATACGCTAATGTCATTCCCTTTCTCTAAAACATCAGGTCAAATAGTGCTATTGAAAAGGCCCTGATAGAAGATACACTTGGAAATCACCTGTGATTAGCAGTTTTATTTAAAGTAAAACGAAAACGAACCGTCCCTCTGTCCCCACAGATTTGAGTGGCAAAAACCAAGACAGTTTGCCACCTAGGTTCTGATCTAGCTTGTCCCTTCTGCCTGGACCGTCCCCACCTCCTGCCTCTCCCCTCCCAAGTCCCTACTCCTGGCTGGCTGACCTACGCTTCCTTTAGGAAGCAGATTAAACACCACTTCCTCCAGGAAGCTGTCCCCAACCCCCCAGGCCAGATTGGGGACCCTTCCTAGACCACCTGGACATCCACATTTCCCCTCACAGAACACGTATCCAGCCCGAGCCTTGTTAGCTTAATCCTCCCTCTTCCCCCATCAGACTAGAGGCAGGGACTATGTGCACATTTGCACCAACTATGAAGCAAGAGCGCGGAACAAAGCCCGCCGTGGAAGGACACACAGCGAGTACGTGCTGTGTGTTGAACGACCATTCGTTGGTGCCTTGTCCTCGAGGCACTGTAGTATCTGACATGCTCTATGAACACCACCGAATTCCATCTGATCCCCTCGACAGCTCCACAAAGTGGATATATAACCAGTTAACAGACCGAGAAACTGAGAGTCAGGAGTTCGACACATTTATGCGAGTGGCGCTGCTAATGAATGGCTGGGCTGGGATTCAAATCGAGCGTGCGACTCCAAATCCTACGTGTTCAACCATTTCACCAGCGACTCACAGCACGAGAACGGGAGGATATAAATGCACAACATGTTGTGATTTAAGGAAAACTTTTTTGTTGTTGTTTCCTCTTTTTAACCGCATTGAACTCTTCCAGCCTATGGTGCCGTCCTCCCCCCGGCACAGAACCAAACCTGAAAGGGAAGCCAGAGATCAAGCCGTGCTGGTTTTTCAAGACCGGGCTCTACCTGCCCTCACAGAAAAAGCTATTTGTAGTTACGGATTTGAAACCCAGGTGACAATCGAGGATAACCGATGCCCTCCCAGACGGGCTACGCAGAACAATGATGGGAGAAGGGAAGACACTGTGTGGGTCTGGGGGAAGCGAGGCGAGTCAGGCACCTGGGTGCAGCCGGAAGGTGAGACTTGCCCTCGGGGCTCGGCGAGGGCAGGGGGGCAGCTCCGGGAGGCAAAGCACGTCTGTGCGCGCCCCAGGCACCTGGCCACTTGTTGCACACTCCCTCCAGCCCTCGCAGAGAGCTGGGATCCTTGATGTGGACCTTAAAAAGGGTGGCGCCGGCAGAGAGAGGCCGAGAGAAGATGCGGAGGAAACCAGCACACCTGTCCAAGGGGGGAGCCGCCACCAGGAAACGCCGAAGAGGCCGGCGAGGGACAGAAGTGATGGGAGCTGGCGGGCCGGCCGGCCCAGGCGGCTAGCTTCTCACCACCGCGTGGCGGGCGGGCGGGGCCCAGCTGACCGTCCAGCCTGCAACCAGGAGACGTGAAAGCATTCTCAGCAGCCGGGCACTCCCAGACAGCACTGCCCTCCCGCGTGCCACAGTGCCACATCCCAGCAACGCCTGGCCCACAGCACTAAGACCAAAGGAAATCCCGGGCCGCTAGCGGGATGGGGGGGGGGGGGGCGCGCGTCAGGCACCGGGAGGAGGAGGCCAGGTTTCAATGTACCCTCTAGCGCCTGACGCTGGGGCCACCGATAGGCACCGCTCCACACGACCCTAGTCCCATAGGACGCTGAAGACGTACGGTGGGGCCCGTGGTTTAAATGTTTAGTAGGAGATGCAGTTACATCAGACTAAAGGTGAGTTTCCAGGTCATTTCACAGGCGAGCGAATTTTGTCAATCCGCCGAGGGTGGGGGGAGGAACACGTTGTGTCCCTAATTTATGTGGCTGTGGAACGCTAAGAAGTTTCTGGTCCAGAAATCTCATAACGGCAGCTGCACGCGATGTGTTAAATCTGTCCACAGGAGCTTTGAACACTTGTGAACGGGATACCGGTATTTACAAATCAAGAGGCTTCATCAAACAATAAATCCAGGGGCGCCTGGGTGGCTCAGTTGGTTGGAGTGTCCAACTTCAGCTCAGGTCGCCTCACTACTTGTGGGTTCGAGCCCCATATTCCGGCTCTGTGCTGACGGCTCGGAGCCTGGAGCCTGCTTCGGATTCTCTCCCTCTCTCTCTCTGCCCCTCCCCTGCTTGCGCAGTCACTCTCTCAAAAACAAAGAAACGTTTTAAATAAAATAAAGTTAAATAAATAAATCCAGATGTCTAACACTTCTTGAGAAAAATCAGAGGATCTGAACAGAAATTCAACATTCCTAGAAGGCAGCCTCCCCCTTCGATGGCATGAAGGCCCAGGTAGCCGGGCCACCGCGGTCCTAACGCTCCCCATCGCTAACCACAGTCAAAGGTCCACTTCCCTTTGTCACTGTGCGTGTTCTGCTGCTTTTTATTATAGTGAGAGATTTTTCTCTGCAGCCGTGCTCCTAGCAGGGGGCAGAAAATGAAAGAGGCTGAGTGAGCCCTATTTTTCTTATGTCCAGGCTTTTCCTTCCATATTTGTGTCACCTGCCTGGCCCCAGGACCCCAGATTGGCCTTGGTCTGTTCTGCTGGGATTGGCACTCCGTGGGCCACACTTTGCAAGGGATGGACTGCTCACTGCTGTAACATCAAGGCTGCATAATGTGACGGTGACATCTTAACCTAACCCCACTGAAGCCGGTCAAGGGGTTCTCCACCCAGCATGCTCTGTGTTATAGACTGAATTAGGTCCCTCCCCCGAAATTCATATCCCCAGGGTGCCTGTATTTGGATACATGGCCTTTAAGGTGGTAGTTAAGATCAAATGAGGTCAGAGCGTGGGGCTCTAATCCAAAAAAGACTGGTGTCCTTATAAGACTAGGAAGGGGCCGGGGGGGGGGGGGGGGGGGGGGCACATGCACAGAGAAATGGCCGGGAGGAGAGGCGCGTGTGCAGAGAAAAGGCCCTGCGAGGGCACAGCAAGATGGGAGCCATCTGCAAGCTAAGGAGAGAGCCCTCAGGCACCCACATCTTCAGCATCCAGCCTCCGGACTGTGAGAACATCAATGGCTATGGTTTAAGCCACCCAGTGTGCTACTTTGTCGTGACAGCCCCAGACGACGCGGGCAGCATCCTTCCTCGGGAACACGCTATGTCACCACGTCTCTCAGACGACCTCCGGCTTCTCGGTAACCTCTTCACACTCCTAGGATCTGACCCCGGCAACCCCCCTCCTTTCCAGAAGCCACACCGTTCAGGGTCCTCCACTCCGCCTGGGCCGTACAGCCCCAGAGCTGGGCTCCAGGGAGCCAGGGTCGTTGCAAACCACTTGCAGGATCCCTGCTCCAAGGCAGTGCTGGGAAAAACCGCTCCCTCAGATGAAGTCTCTAAGAACGACCTCCTTTCCTTGGCTCACTGCGGGCCCAACGTTTCACGAAGACGAGTCCGTCACTCGCTGGGGCCGTCTTTCTCCAGGGGAGGGTGCTGGGTCTCCTCCCACCCTCTATCTTGAACTGCTCTGCCCTGCTCCGGGGACCCCGAGTGGCTGGTTCGGTGCTTACACACAAGCAGTGGCCAGTAAGTAGACAAGATCATGCCCCTCGTTTTCGCCGCCACGTCCCTGTGCCCAGCAGATTTTGGTATCTGGTGCAATGTAACACATGTATGTTGAATCCATAAATGTTGCTCGTTCAGCAAGAATTATTGAAGCAGAACAACGAAAAGCCACTTGAATGATAGCAGAGCTGCTTTTAGGGGTAGCCGTATCCTGGGCTCTATGACTTGCCAGCTGGGGAAATCTGGGCGTCACTTACGCTCCGCGAGCCTCAGCCTCCTCATCTGAGAAATGGGCGTAGTAACAGTGGCCATTTCCCAGGGCCGCGTGATGATTAAGGTAGCACACACAAGCGCTTAGCACAGGTCTGGTTTCTAATTAGCATGCAAATGGCATTTGTTACATAATCCCTGTTTTCTTCCCCGGGGGCCAAATTTGGGGGATTCTTTCCCCTCCTTCTTCTCTTCCTTCCTGCCTGATCCTGGGCTCAGCCCAAAAGGTGAGCACTGGACATGTGGGTGCAGAGCCCCTACTCTCTAAACGTGTATTCAGTTAGCAAATAACTGAGGGAGTAAAAACATCCGCTTCAAAAGTAGTGTGTTATATTTCTAGTATGGACATGGGAACTTTCAGGTAGTCACTGACTAAATAAACAAATTCCATTCCCAGAATTTACTGCTGCCACTGAAATTGACCTCTGTTGTCTTTGTCCCTCTCTTGGGGGTAATCACACCCCTTCGCCCTGGGGAGCCACCCCTACCGCACTCCCAGCCCACGGAGTCGGGCAGGGCTGACCCCTCCCCTCCACAGCTGGGAGAAGGGTGGCTCGTGCCAGTCAGAATAATCCCATCCCACTGGCCATAATGATTAGCTCACTCTGTATTCCTCAGCTCAGCTAATCCAAATGAAGTGAATCCCTAAAGCCCAAGGATGTTCTTTAAAAGAGAAACTCTCTTTCCCTGCTGGAGATGAGCCAGAGGTGGCAGACAGGTGGAGGATGGAACCTAACACTGGGGCCACCATAAGAGAGCCTTACACTAAAAGCAAGAATATGCAGCTAGAACCAAGAGGTGGAGAAAAGAGTCCTGGATCCAGCCTTACCTGAGGCTATCACCCCACAAGCTTTTTAGCTTCTCTTTTTAAGCTTTTTAAATTTTTAAAAGTTTTTTTGAGCTGGCTTTTCTTTAAATGTTTATTGGCTTAGTTTTGAAAGAGAGAGCACAAGTGGAAGAGGGAGAGAGAGAGAGAGAGAGAGAGAGAGAGAGAGGAGGGGGGAAACAGAGAATTCAAAGCAGGCTCCGAGCTCTCAGTGCAGAGCCCGATGTGAGGCTCAGACTCACAAACCTGGAGATCATAACCTGAGCCAAAGTCGGACGCTCAACCGGCTGAGCCACACAGGGCCCCAACGTAGCTTTTTTTCCCCTTTTTTTTCTTTTTTAAATTAAACCAGTTTGATTAGGATTTCTATCGCCAGGAATTCAAATGGTCCTAATAGGGCAGTCTTAAGTCACCTTTGGTTCAGGCAGTATACAAAACAAAATAAAAGTCAAAAACATTGATGTAAACGCTTAATCACACAAAACAGCTACCATTTTGAACACCTACTATGTGACAACCCCTAGGCCAGGCCCTTCACACACCTTGGCATCATTTCTTGAAACAGCTCTGTAATACCCATACCATAAAAACTTTTAGCTCTCTGATAAACCCTATGATCCTTCTTTTTTTAAGTAAGATAAAAACACCCAAATTCCCAATATCCAACTCTTTCCCTTGGTCTCTTAAAATGAATCTTGTGTCTCGGTTACCGTTTTTTTTTGTGTCAGGGGGGAAGAAAAACATACCTACAAGAGAACCTCCACACAAATCAATCTTTATTCCATTTCACAGCCTGCAAGATTTTCCAGATATTCCAAAGGTCTCCTTCCCTGAGTGAAATATTACATTTATTTAATAAAGCAGGTAGAATTTACTATCTGGGCACGGGTAAGCACTTTTTACTTTTCACAAGATAGATGACAGCTGCTGGCAGGCTTTTTTCTCCCTCCATTTTTGCCTCCCCCCCCCTCACTTTTGCTACGGCTGCACCACTTTACCGATCACAACTGAATTACCAAACTGAGCCAGAGAAAGATCGTCCCTATGGGGGTACTGTGTAGGTTGCAGGCTTTATTTTCTTTTACAGACAACTTTGAAGAATTAGAAATAAATGTTAGCAACTGTGGTTTTCAGTGACGCTGACTTATTGCTTTGGGGAGGCTTAACAACCCCACACACACAACACACACACACACACACACACACACACACACACACACACCCCACCACCACCACCACCACCACCACACTTGTAAGCTGAATCTGCCAGGGACAGGAGGTGGGAAACGGGGTGGGGCCGGAGGGGCGGGGAGCGGACGGTAAGTACTCTAAGCATTGCCAGCCAAAATTGGCCACAGAAAAACAAAGGCTAAGCCAGTAGATTTCTATCCCTTGGCTTAAAACTGGGAAAGAGTCAGCGCTTTAAATAGAGTTTGCCTGTGGAGGAGAGAAAGCAGCTGGGAAAGAGAGAAAAGTGGTTTGTTTTCATTTGCTGCCAACAGGACAGAAGGTGAGGGTTTCTCTCTCGACATTTTCACCCACAAGTTGGGCAGCTGCCAGTTTACTGTTTGGCTGAAAAACTCCAATTAAAAATGCATGACTTTGGTCTTCTGGAGAGGAGGGGCAAAAAGTCAATGCTCGGTTGTACAAACACTCCAGGCAGCAGAAGTGAACTGAGGAATCTCATTACCTCCCCTACCAACCATGGCTTGGGAACGAACACCCACAAATGCTGGCGGGGAATGGGGCAGATCAGAGTCGACTTCCACAGCCCTGACACCTCGTATGATTTCATCGTGGGCCCCCAAACGACGATTTCAGAAAAGGCCACTTCAGGTGCCTGATAAGCCATTTTCCAGCCCAAATAATTCTCCCGCTTACTCATCTGCACACACACATGTACGCAAACATGCGCACGCGTCTTGCCCCTGGTCATGACTTAGAATATCTGGAGCCATTTGCTTCATCTCAAATCTATTCACGCTTTTATCAACCCTGGGCAACAGCGGTATTGGTCTTTGTTCATCTCTGTATCCCCAGGACTCAGTGGTTTGGTGAATATTTTATTTGTTGGGTTAAAGGGTAGATGAGTAAAGAAGCAGCAAAACACTCAATTTCCTCTACTTTCCATCTTACGAGTATCTAACGTTCCTCAGAAGCAACCTCCTTGTCCTCCTCTTTACATCCCCCATAAGATTCCTTCCGCAAAGCTGTAGCGATCAGTGGAGACTGCTTGATGATTTTATAAAAGGAACAGATATTGGAAATAAATCTCCTCCCCAGGCCCCTTTTGCACAGCACAGCCCTCCTGAGATGGCGGTCCCCTCCAGAAAGCAATCACGCTGACCCCCCCCCCATGTTCTTATCCTGAACAATTCCACTCTGCACCCAAACTTGCATTTCTGCTTTCATCCAAAGTAACCTGGACCCAGAGGCTATGAATCATTGACTACCCTGTGAGTCTAACCCCTCATGCCAGTGGCTTATCAACATATTTCTTCTGACCATCCAGAATTCTGTTCCTGGGTGATGATTTCGTAAACGAAATTTCATTTTAAGTTTTAAGTTTTAATGCTCAAACTCAACGCCCGCAAAGTGTAAGGATGCTTCGGATTCCCTTTGTTGACCTGGAATCTCAGATCAGCTTTATTATGCCAGTTACCACTACCCTGGAATCCATCAGAATTCCCTTTTGCTGGTGTACCTTGGATGCAGACAGTTTCCTAAAATCTCTGCTGATTGTTATTTATTTTCTTTATGAATCAATTATTTTTCTTTATTAGTATCTCCCAATAACCCCCCACCTGCTGGCATTCTCTCATGTCATCCCATCTTTTGAGGGAGGGCCAGATCAATCACTTGCCTTTGATGAATGGCAAAAATGATGGGATGTCACTCCTGAGATCAGATTTCAAAACCTGTGACTCTCCTCTTCTGGACAGTCTCTCTGCTCCCATCTCAGATTGCACACTTTGATGACGCTGCCTCGTCGGCAGGCCCACACAACAGAGAATGGAAGGCAGCCTTCCGCCAACCGCCTGCAAGGAACTGAGGCTTGTAGCCCGCCAGTCCTCGAGGAAAGGAATCCTTCCAACAAGCACATGAATGAGTTCAGACATGGGTTCTTCCACAGTGGAGCCTTCAGATGTGACCATGGACTCAGGTGACACCCGCGGGCAGCCAGCTGAGCTACTCTGAGCCAGAGGCACCTAGTGAAGCTGTGTTCACCCTCCTGACCTGCAGAAACTGTCAGATAAAGTATGTGCGTCGTTCTAAGCCACTAGTGGAGAGTCTGAACCACTGACAGGGGGACGTTGAGTCCCATGAGACAAATCACAGGTAACTGCTCACCAGGCCTAGACTACCTTACTGAAACTCTAAGAAACCCTAAACACCCGGGTGGCTCAGTCGATTAAGCGTCCAACTCCAGATCAGATCATCATCTCCCGGTTCACGGGTTCGGGCCTCGCTTCGGGCGCTGTGCCGACGGCTCGGAGCCCGGAGGCTGCTTCGGATTCCGTGTCTCCCTCTCTCTCTCTGCCCCTCCTTTGTTCATGCTGTCTCTTAAAAATGAATAAACGTTAAACAAAAAGAAAAAGAAACCCTAAGCAACCAAGGTGACAATCTCCGGACTATCTTCCTGTGACTGCCTTAGGTACACCCTGATTTTTCTGGATTTTATTTAAGCCGCTAGCCTTTCGTAGCTGTGGAGCCCCCCCGCCAGAGGGACCCTCACCTCCAAGTGGCCGAGCTGCCTGGATCACTTCGCCACTTCCTACAAATAAGCGGGAGCCTTCGTCCTCCAAGAGTTCTGCACAACGAATGTTCTGAGCGGCCACGTCTAGTGGGGAAACCCCATTTGGGAAATTCATTTGTCAGTCACTATACCCACCAGCTCCAAAGCAGCCGTACAAAGCTAGCCCCTAAATATTTCAGTTTGTCATCATGAGAGAGGAGGTCTGCCTGAGCTCTTCAGAAAGCAGCATTCAGACCCCTCCTGCGGGGAAGGGTTTGCTTCAGGAGACGCACAGGCAACAGACTTCCGCTCTCAACCCCTTCAGGCCCTGCCTCAACTGCAGACAGTAGCCTTGCTGAGGCCACGCGCATCCTCCCCTCCGAGCAAGGACGTGTGGGTGTGTGGAGGGCCTGGCCGTTTGGCCCAGTGCGGGACTCTGACGGGCAGCGTTTGCTCCGACGCTGCCCCCTGGCCTGCCCAAAGCTTTGTGGGTCCGCACCTCAGTTTGACTTCTCCCTCTGCTCGGTCCTGCTTCCTCTCCCTTCCTTTCCATATGTTGACCTCTCTACAGTATTTTCTGTCTCAGCACCCACTTCCCGTGAACCCCAGCGGTGACATCACTGTGAGAGACCCTACTGAAAACCTGACCCTCAGGATAGTGTGTAAACGAGCCCAGCATCGCATCCACGTCCATTTCTGTCTCCGCGTGTGTGGTTCTCTCCCCTATTTTCTGGCTTCCCTTTGTCTTCTCGAGATGGTGACCTCCACCAGAGCAGGAACTGTCTCCCTGCCCCCCATGCCTTGTACTCTAAGTGCCGCCCAAGGACCAGCGACATCAACTGTCAATTAGCAGATCTTACCCGCAGGGTGGAACCTCAGACTCCACCCTAGACCGACGGGGTAGGAGATGACACATGAAGACCACACAGAAGGTGACGAGCGCTGTTGTCTTAACAGAGAACCTGCCCACAGCTGCTAGCACCTGCCTGAGCTCATGGGACACGTGCAGACCTAGTCCTGCTGACTGAGTTTGCCTGAGGTGTGGGGTGAGAAAGGCTGAGGAGGGGGATGGGGGTCTCCGGGTTCTGACCCTATTGGTTAGGAAATGGGAATCTTTCATTTTGGAGAAAAGGCACAGGGTCCTCAGAGGATGAAGGTGACGGAACCACCCAGCTGTGAGGGAGCGTTCCCGGAGCAGTTTCTCCCTCAGCTGCAACCTTGTCGCCCTCACGCCTAAACGGAGCATCTCTACCATCACACAGGCCTCGTCGCATTCATCCGTACTCCCCCCACCCCCATTCCCGCCCCGTCCAGGCCCTTGAAACGTCAAATACGTAAATAAGTGAATCAATCAAAGAAACCTGAGAAGATTCAAAGCCAGGGAATTGGCCCAACAGGCCACTTGCATGAGGTGTGGCCACGTGGCCTGTGACCCAAGGCAGGTGAAGGATGACCTAGGAAGTCCTCACTTGGACACAGCATGAAGACAGAGATGTGTGGGGAGCTGCGGGTCAGCCTCCCAAGAGGGATTTTAGTGAGCCGGCTGTACTCTGCCATTTTGATAATCACAGAAATTAGGGGAGGAAAGGAGAGGCTTGGTCACCCAACCCATCGCCTGCCTGTTCTGAACGCGTCTCTGGCGCATGTTCGGGACACTTCGGTGGCACTGCCGGTTGACATGCTTGTTCCATGGCTACGGAAAATTGGGGGTCAGTTCACGCTTGCTCCTTTGCTCCCCTCTCCTCCAAAGGTCATAATCCAGATTCTGCTCTGCTCATTTGCGAACTATTTCTTGCAAGCGGAACGTGTTATTATGAAGAAAAACGTCGTGGGTTTTTCTTCTCGTTGTTGTTTAAACACTGCTTCGCTGGGATCGTCTAGGGCACGCAACAGCAACAAAACAGGAATCTCAAACGAGTACACATCAGGTGTTTTCTGCTGCTCAAGCTCCATGCCCAACACAGGTCAGTAGGGGGGACTGTGTTGATCACGACTGAAGTCCTGGACTGAGGAAGACAGTTCCACATGTTCTTCTCACGGTCACCAGAGGAAAGAGACAGGAACAAAGCACATTGCACATGGGCTTTGAAAGTGTCGTCATGGAAGTGACACCATCACTCTGCTCTCGTTTCACTGGCATGTCGCCTGGCCATACACTTACCATGTGGGCTCCCCATGTGCCTGGAAGAGGGGAGAACCAGAAATATTTTGTGCGGCAAGAATGATTGCCACAGGGAAGAAATCTACTGCAAATCCTAAATGGCCAACCTCATTCTCAAAGGCCACCTGACAATTAGAACATGACCCCATGAAAGTGGACAAATACCTCTAGCATACCGTCAATCAGTGATAGAGAGTCCCTACTACGCCAAGACTTGAAGTGACAAAAGAAACAAAGTCACTCAATGATGGTAGTTACATTCAAAACAGGGAGACAGGCAAAGAAAAAGCACACAAATAAACCATATGACAACAGTGTTGCAAAACAAATATACAAGACAGGTTGTAGGCGTGCTTGTGTGTGTGTGTGTGTGTGTGTGTGTGTGTGTGTGTGTGTGATGGGCCAGGGCATTACTGATCCCCAAGCAGAGTGGAAAAGACATCCACATGGACGGGTGACCTGCTTTGGGATGTTGTACGCCCACGTGGATGAGGAGAGAATTCACACAGGGGAAGCAACCCTATGGCAGGTGTGCAGGTGGGGTGAGGAAGGTTTCCACGCTGGTGCCAGGAGGGGAGGCATGAGATGCTGGATCCCCCAGGGAGGAAACGACAGCATCCACGCAGGGGAAGGGACAATGCTAGAAAACGGAGATCGGTTACATTCAGAGGGATGGATCAGCAAGTAAATTAAGAACCACCTGAGCCGGGTTCTTCGCTTTCAGAGAAGTGATGTTCAAATGTGGAACCTCCAATTTCTGAATGAAATCCGTGTGTTGGACAGGAATCAGAGATTCTTGGGATACACTCACATCTTTGACAGATGGACAGATGATGGATGGACGGATAGATTTGTGTTTGTGTGTGTCACACATATTCCCTAGCTTGTCCATTGAGAATGTGTGGGAACACAGGCACCAGCGGTAAGCACACCCAGCTCCCAGATCTTGGCTTCTAAGTACCAATATCCACTAAAAGGAACCAGAGCCTTGGAGAAAGTGCTGGGGAAGAAAAAGTACAAGAGTCTGCAACATCTTTTTGTGCAAGAACGTGCTCAAAGAATGATAGAAACATGTTCTAAAAGAAAAGAATCTGAAACCAAACTGAAGGAGCTCCCTCTGACCAAACTGAAGATGATTGAAACCAGGAGTCCACACAAGTAGAGACTAACAGTTCGGTGCTAAGTGGGATACTTACATGGTCTCAAAGCTCCTCCCCATCAAATCCCTCTTACTTCCAAAGCGGAAAAAGCAACCACAGTGGACAAGTCTGGCAGACAGACCGTAATGTGACAATCAGAACGACATCATCAACGGGAGGAAGAAATTAAATCGTGTGATGCAGGGCAGAAACGCTTCTGGAATAACCCTGGTGAAGATGTGTAACCTGAATCCAATCGTGAGGAGGCATCAGACAAACCCAAAGTGAGGGACACGCGACAAAATAAAGCATTGGCCTGTCGACCTCAAAAGTGTGCAGGCTGCAAAGAGCCAGCCACAGACTCAAGAGACATTCGGGACCAACGGCGTCTGACGGGACATGGTGACAGAATGCAACACAGGCTTTTGACCTGGAACCTCTTGCTATAGAGGACATTATGGGGACCGCTGGTGACACTTGAACAGGATCTCAGGATGGCAGTAACGCATCGGTATTAATTTCCTGACTTTTACGGTTCTATGATAGCCACACAGAAGAATTTCCTCATTTGTAAGAAATAAACACTAACGTGTTTGGGGATAAGGGGGCATACTCTCAAATGGCTCAGGAAAAAGAATTCAGCACTGTATGTACAACTTGCTAAAATTTTTATTGCTTCAACAGAACAAAAAAGATTCGAGGTGATACTAAAAAGAAAAGATATTAATGATATATATATATTAAGAGAACAAGAAAGTTGCAGAGCTGAATGGTACGGCCCTATTTTTTTTTTTTTTTTAAATGAATGCATGCACAAACGTCTGCGATGTTAACAGTGATCATCTCTGGGCAGTAAGATTAGGTCTAGAATTCTTGTTGTTCCTCTGAACCACCTGAAATTCGCTACCACGAGCAGGTGTTCCCTCCGTGCAGAGCTAGTGCTGCAGGAGGCGATGGGCTTGGTTGTTCTCGGTGCTTGTCTGGGTTCTCCCAGCGCCTCGATTCTTCAGCAACCGCCTCGCAGAGCTCGTGGCTTCGCACAGGCAGCGGGAGGAGGCCAGAGGGGGACTCTCCACATCTGGAAGTGCTCCAGGTACCCCCCCAGGGGAAGCCCCTGAACGCGTAACCTCACAATTAGTAAAATGCTGCGGGCACCACCAGCATTAGTCCCCGGCAGCCCAGAGCGACATTCTTGGCTCCCCTCAGAGCAACTGAAGGCTTGTACACATTCAGCAAGAATCTCCTGTGCCTGGGGAGCCAGGAGGTTGGGTGCTTTCTCGGGGCCTCCCTTCAGCCTGTTCCCCACGGCTGAAGGCGGAGAACTGCTACCGAGCTTCCCCTCCCCTCCTACCGCTCGCCCTGAGAGGCCTGGGGAGAAAGGCATTGGGCTGCTGTCCCCAGACTGCTGTCCCCAGACTGAAGCCCCAGCCTTGCACCCTGCTGCCCACACATCACACTCCACCAGCACCAAGAGGCTTCGGCAAGTTTGTAACGATTCTGACCCAAAATGTGGAGCACATATTTTTATGATTTTTATTTTTTTTCATTTAATATTTTTGAGAGAGAGAGAGAGAGCGCGCGCATAAGGGGGGGAGGGGCAGAGAGAGAGGGAGACATGGAATCCGAAGCAGCTCCAGGCTCTGAGCTGTCAGCACAGGGCCCGACGCGGGGCTCGAACCCATGGACCACGAGAACGTGACCTGAGCGGAGGCTGGATGCTTAACCGAGTGAGCCACCCAGGCGCCCCTATTTTTATGAATTTTAAATAAAAACATGGGTGAAAGTAGAGTTCTTGTCTGGCACTGAACGATGGCAATATTCGAAACGTCACTCCAGGGCATCTCTAAAATCTAACGGGTCACTGGAGTCACCTGGACAAACTGAAAAATGGGACAGATTTGTGGGTTCCAACCCCTATCCTACAGACCCCAATAAATCAGAGATGCTAGTGGGGTCAGCAGGAAGCCCTAGAATAGTTTGCTGGGGTTTTTAGGGGTTTGTTTGGCTGGTTTTGGTTTTTTTGTTTTTTCAGGAGGCTCCACGCCCAGCATGGAGCCCAACACGGAGCTCGAACTCACGACACTAATGTCAAGACCCGAACCGAGATCAAGAGGCGGATGCTCAACCGACTGAGCCATCCAGGTGCCCTGACCTTTCTGTTTTTACCCATCACCTGCAGCATCGTCTGAAAATTTGTTAAGCAAACAGGCATTAATTGGATAATTCAGGGAACACGAGGGAAAATGAAGCTGCCATGAAAATGACGGAGAGCAGACTCTTTAGGTTGGGAATTTAAAAAGCAACTTCTCACTTTGAGACTCCCCCATTTGGGGCAAACTTAGTGGCTGCATCTAAAACACAATGTTTATGTGGATCCTGAGAAACTTAACAGAAACCCATGGGGCAGGGGAAGGAAAAAAAAAAAAGAGGTTAGAGTGGGAGAGAGACAAAGCAGAAGAGACTCTTAAAAACTGAAAACAAACTGAGGGTTGATGGGGGGTGGGGGGGGGGGTGGGTGATGGGCATTGAGGAGGGCATCTTTTGGGATGAGCACTGGGTGTTGTATGGAAACTAATTTGACGATAAATTTCATATATTAAAAAAAATAATAATAATAAAATAAAAGACAATGACTGGGGCGCCTGGGGGGCTCAGTCAGTTAAGCATCTGGCTTCAGCTCAGGTCATGATCTCACGGTTTGTGAGTTCGAGCCCTGCGTCGGGCTCGGTGCTGACAGCTCAGGGCCTGGATCCCGCTTCAGATTCTGTGTCTCCTCTCTCTCTGCCCCCCCCTTGCTCACGCTCTGTGCTCTGTCTCTCTCTCAAAGATAAGTAAACATTAAAAAAAATTTTTTTAAGACAATGAGCAATGATCTGTCAGACCTTCTAAATTACAGTCTTAAGAACAATCTTCACATTAGCGTGGTGCTTTGTGGTTTGTAAAGCCCCAGGATGTATTTTCATTTAACTACTCAAAAGGTATTAGAGAAACAACTAGCAGCAGAATCCCCTGTGGCGTTGGTCAAAAATGCAGATTTCCAGAGCCCTCCTCACTAAGGCTTAATGAATCAGGAATTTTGAGGATAGGGGAAGACATCACAATATTTTTAAAAAGAATCCCAAGGGGCTCTTGCAACAAGGTTCAAAAACACCTGAAGGGCATTCTAACCCTCTGATGTAGGCAAGGCAGACAGGACCGGTCACATGCCCAAGGTCACTGCATCCCTCTTTCCAAGAGCCTGCAAAGCCACAGGGAAAAATAATTCCTCGTGGATGGGCTGGAGGCAGGTCCCAGAAAACCTTCCTGGCACTCTTCAGCTTCATCAGTAACAGAAATGACAGAAGACCAGACACCTACCAAGGGAGGTAAGGAAGCGGATTCCCTCTAACCCAGCATGAGCCAGACTCTTCTAGAAGTGACGTTCCCCTGGAAAGCCTTTTAGTTGCACCCCGGGAACTATTTCGGAAAGCAGGGCTCTCCACAGGGACTAACACTTCATCATTTCTGTTCTGTGAGCCCAGACTCTGGCAGGAGGAAGAGACACGTGTGCACATAGTAGGAAGCACAGCGGGAGTCCCAAAGCTCAGAACCGGGTCAGGAAGTCGGAGAGATGGGCGCACAGTCATGTGAATTGTGTCCAGACCGCCTGCACACCCAGGCTCGCTCCACGGGCTGGGCACACGCCAGTGGCGGGAGAAGATTTTGACAATGTGAACACACTCCTTCCCTCCTCTTCTCTTCTTTCCCTCCTGCACCTGTCAAGCAGGTTGTTCACTGTTTCCTCGCCTCCTTAAGAGAAGAAGGTGGCAGAAAACAAATAGACTGGGGCGTCTGGGTGGCTCTGTCGGTTAAGTCTCCGACTTCAGCTCAGGTCACGATCTCGCGGTCCGTGAGTTCGAGCCCCGAGTCGGGCTCTGGGCTGATGGCTCGGAGCCTGGAGCCTGTGTCCGATTCTGTGTCTCCCTCTCTCTCTGCCCCTCCCCCATGCACACTCTCTCTCTCTCTCAAAAAATAAACATTCTTTTAAGAATTTTAATTAAAAAAAAACAAAAACAAATAGACCATAAGACTCTGGGCCACCTCAGCCAAATCAACACGGCCCTCGGGCCAAGTAGGCCTCTCCCCACCCACAATCCATAAGGCCCTGGACTATTACCCAAATCCACGGCCAATGAGCTGAGCAAGAAAAAAATGAGAAATTTTCTACTAGCCACTCAAAATTGGGGGGACGGGAGTTCTTGGAGGCAGAAATAAAGTTGAGTTATAGAAGATTTTCAAAGATTTTTGTTTTCCTTGCAAACCTAAATTTACAGATTCGTATTTAACCTGAGACACATTCAAGGAAGCTGTGCTTATTGGCTCACAAGAGGAAGGCTGGTTCTGGGTGTCAGTGGGGATTTCCCATGGGCTGCAGCGGACCAGAGACCTGAGTTCCAAACTGACAGGTAAGCAGGGACGGGTACCGGGTCATCTAACCCAGACGCTGTGGTTTGTAGGCCTGATGCCCTGACTTCTAAGAACCAAAGACAGTCTTTAGAAATAAGATACGATGGACAGATTTAGGAAAGAAAGCCGCTTCCTTCTCTCCAGGCTACCACTAACCAGGTACTTTCATGCAAATTCAGTAAAGGACCTCCTCGTTAAAGATATTTTCATGTGTCAGAAGATTGTTGTAATGTGCTTATTTTGTTAGAATAACAGGATAGAAGTGGCACACTCCTGAGATAGTGCAGTGTACAACTCCCACAACTGTACAGGGCACCTCTGTATCATTCTTCATTTTAAGCAAGGTTTGACTCTGAAAGTACATTATGGTGAAAGCAGTAATGAGGTCACCCAGATCATTTCAAAACACACATCGTTAGTGTTTATGGAGCCTAGCACCACGTTCTGATTTCCAGATTGCAGGATTTCCACCCGGAAAGTGAAGAAGCATTTATAAAGAGGTTTGGAACTTGTAGGAACGATGAAAGAGCAGATTCTAAGTTTACAGAATGTGGGGCACACAGTAGGTACCCAATACGTATGTGATTGTTTAATCAACTTAAAAAAAATGGAGGGGCAGTTGGGTGGCTCAGTCAGCTAAGCATCCGACTTCAGCTTAGGTCACGATCTCTTGGCCTGGGAGTTCAAGCCCCATGTTGGCCTCTGTGCTGACAGCTCAGAGCCTGGAACCTGCTTTGGATTCTGTGTCTCCCTCTCTCTCTGCCCCTCCCCCACTCGCTCTGCCCCTCCCCCTCTCACACTCTCTCTCACTCTCAAAAATGAATAAATGTTAAAAAAAAATTTTTTTTTTAAATGGAGGTGTCCAAACTCTGAGAGAAGGTTCTTGCCTTATTTCCTTTCTAACAGACAGGGCCTCTCACTCTCAGAAAGTCACGGATGACTTTTTGATTCTTGCCAACTTCAACTCATGACATTGTGCCAATCTCTGACAGTAAAGGAGGACCTGATATTTTTGCCTTTAATCTTTAACAACCAAGTCAGCCAAAGAAAAGAAAATCTTGCAAAACAGGACTTTTTAAATGGCTTTTGGGCTCCACAGTTCCCTGTACAGATGCTTGTAAAATATTGTCTTGTCTTCTTGGGAGAGGGGACACGGGCAAAGTCCTACATCCCCAGAGACAAACCCCAGGCGCTTCTGGTGCTGCGGCTAAATCTTGAAGCCTCCCATCCTGAGACTCTGTCCTCAGGCAGGGAGATGGATGTGGCTTCCTTCCAAGCTCAGAAACAGCTTCCCTGAATTACTGAAATGTGGGGCGTTCCTCTCCCTGGAGAGAAGTTACCAGACTCCTTCGACAGCACTTTTTCCTCCCAATCAGGCTGGCCAAGAAATGGAAGGGCAGAATCTAGTACACTTTCGGAGCCCGTGGATCACAATGTCACCCTAATGAAGAGAAGCGGGTATCTTTGCCGGTGAGACAGCATCCTTTTACCTGCCGAGAACTGACCTCAGCACTCAGAGAGAAAAAGCAAGAAAAAGAAACAAAACAGGGGCGCCTGGGTGGCTCAGTCTGTTAAGTGCCTGATTTTGGCTCAGGTCACGATCTCGTGGTCCGTGAGTTCGAGCCCCGCGTCGGGCTCTGGGCTGATGGCTCGGAGCCTGGAGCCTGCTTCCGATTCTGTGTCTCCCTCTCTCTCTGCCCCTCCCCCGTTCATGCTCTGTCTCTGTCTCAAAAATAAATAAACGTTAAAAAAAATAAAAAAAAAAGAAAAAGAAACAAAACAAAACTTGAACAGAAACCGGAACCAACTTTACTCCTTCTCACTCAGCTGTCATTCATGTTAGATATCAATGAACTTTTAGCATTCTTTTTTCCTAGCTTTTTATTGAATTGGTTTTTATCCCAGTGTATTAGTTCTTTGATGGAATGCTTCTTATGCCAGTTGTTCCTTTTTTTTTTTTTTTTTTTTTAACGTGGGGGGAGGCATGACACTTTTTCCACTGTGATGTTAACATCGCTAACACTCAAAGGAAAAGCCGAGCTATTTGAGAAGAAACACTCGTGACTGTTTATTTCTAAATAGCTAAGGAGCTTGGAAGGAAAACAGCTTACAAAGGGAGCTGGGTCCATTTGTGTAAACACAGAAAAGGCTCAAAGCCCCCCAGCCCCATCCTGAACGCTGAATTGTGCAGACTGGCCATCGTTCTTGGCCAAATGGGATAACTGCCCGGCCAAAGCAGTGGGCTACAGACTATACCACGACGAAACAAAACAAACCACAACACGACAGCAGTGGGGCGTTCCTCTATCACCTCTAATCTGCCAGCACAGGGCCCTTCTTTGGGAGTCCCTCAACCTTCCCCAGGAACAGGCACACCGATGCCCTCTCAGGTTTCCTGGAAAGTCAGAGGGTCAAACTTTATGTTCTCCAGGAAACCCCAGGGGGAAATAAAGACTTCCTTAGTTCGTATAATGTGTTTCTCATCGTAAATACCACCAATTGGTCCTAAAAATTGTTAAGGGAGACTTCTGCCCTGGGATGCATTTTAAGTGTACTGAATGGCCTACTAGAAATTACTGTTGTCGTTGAGTCTTCTGAGCACATTCTCCCTCTCTCTCTCTCTGACACACACACACACACACACACCCTTTACTCAACTGAGCAGTGTCCTCTGAAGTCAAATGCCAACTGTACTCAGATAAAGGCATTGCAATCCCTGGAGAAGGCTCACTTCAATTACAACGAAAAGCACAATGTAACTACATCTTTATTTCAGGACAAATGCTCACAAAATGAGGATTGTCACTAAGGATTTTCCGTCTTCACGAGACAGCCACTTTCTGTGGGCGACTTACCTTCGTTTGCGCGCGAGGGTCTCCCACATCTTGGCTCCAGGTAAAGCTTCCTGTAGGTCCTTCCTCTGCACGAACGGGCAGCAATCCCGGGAGCCTTTGCCCCACCCCAGAACAAGAGTCCCATATTCACCCGCATGAAAGCGTCTGGTGAGCTGCCTTCAGCTCACTGCGTTGTAAGAAGGAGGATGACAGGAGCGTTTGTACTTCCGGGTCACTGCAAGGAGCTACCCTGCACCCAGGACGCACGGAGGTTAGGGAATCACCTGAGGACTTCGTTCAGCTGTAGCTGCCTGAGGCCCAGCCCACAAGAGTCTGGTGCAGGTGGCCCTGGGGTTTCCTCCAAGATCGAGCTTCATAAACTCTACTGCGCCTAAAAGCCACGGGGCAGGGCAAGAAGGACCTTTTTAAAAATGCACATTCCGACTCAGGAGGTCTGGGGTGAGTCTAAACCCCACCTGGGGCTTCTAACAAGCCCCCAGGTGATGTGGATGCCACTGGGCCACAGACCACACTTTGAGTAACAAGGCTTTAAGAAACAGCCGTGGAAGGTCTCGCCATTCGGCGTCTGGTACCCGAGCCGGGACCATCAGCATCATCTGAGAGCTTGCTGGAAAGGCAGTTTCAGGCCCCACCCCAGACCCACTGTGTCGGAATCGACATTTCTATCAAGATTCCCAGATGATTCTTATGTACATTAGTTTGAAAAGCTGACTTAAAAGAACTTCAAGATCAAATTCACAAAGGAGTTGTCTGTGGAGAGGTCGGGGTGGGGAGGGGCAAAAAAAACCCCACATCTTTTTTATTCTAAGGCATGTGAAACCCATATTAAAGGTAGGCCTGCAATAGACAGGACAGTGAAACCTATTTAATTTTTTTAATGTTTTTCTAAATTTTTTTTCTTTTTTTTTAACGTTTATTTACCTTTGAGATATATAGAGAGGGAGACACACAGAGTGTGAGTGGGGGAGGGGCAGAGAGGGAGGGAGACACAGAATCCAAAGCAGGTTCCAGACTCGGCACGGGCAGCACAGAGCCTGACGTGGGGCTCGAACCCACAAGCCGCGAGATCGTGACCTGAGCTGAAGTCGGACGCTTAACCGACTGAGCCACCCAAGTGCCCCCAAGAAACCTATTTTAGAAAGCAACTTCTTAAATCCCGCGCCCCCCCCACCAAAGAAAACCACTTAGCCCAAGAATTCCACTTAAGCTCCACCTCTCTGAACGTGAACTGTTATCAGATGCTGTCACCTTTCTCTTCTGCTCATCACTTTGCCATGGTCATTAGGTCAACCAACTTGAGGACCTTGCTATAACCAGTGGATTACCATTGTTCTGGGGACAGGTGGTTTAACAAAGTGGGTTGTTTAACAAATGTGGGTTGACAAAGCCAAGTGCCCTCAGTCAGAAGGTGAGATGGAACCACATGTTTATAGCACTGTGGCTCCTTGTGGGGATTCTGCATCTGATGTTTAGGGAGCTCTGAAAAGGGCAGGTGTCATCACTTCAAATCCAGCACCTACCAAAGCGTGTGACGCATTAGAAGGATAACTTCGGGGCACCTGGGTGCCTCAGTCGGTTAAGCGTCCGACTTTGGCTCAGGTTATGATCTCACGATTCGTAAGTTCGAGCCCCACGTCGGGCTCTGAGCTGACAGCTCAGAGCCTGGAGCCTGCTTCCGATTCTGTGTCTCCCACTCTCTGTCTCTGCCCCTGCCCCGCTCGCACTGTCTCTTTCTCTCTCTCAAAAGTAAATACACATTAAAGTAATTTTTTTAAATAAAAAAAAAGAAGGATAATCTCAACATTAGTTGAAGAGATTTATTTCAAGATACAAAGCAGGAACTTGCTAAAAGGGAGAGGCCAAAAGAAGAAACGCAGCTATTTTGATTTCCAGAAACCAAAAGGAAAGGGGAAAACAGACTTACTTCAAAAACAGAGAAAGAAAGGAAGAAAGAAAGATTTTAATTACATAATCATGTCCCAACAGAATCTGTGGTCACGGGGAGTACCCGAAAAGAAGCTGGAATCAGTGAGACCCTACACACTAGCTCTTTATTTCCTCCAGTTTTGTTTTCTTGGGATTCTGTTAGGGAGAAAACGCTGGCTGCAGACAATTGCTTGCGTTTGTCGATCAATAGATCAAGGAACAGTCAAAGGAGATCGGGAGGAACGGTGCTGGCATTGATGAATGTGGACAGGGCCAATGCAAATCCTGTGTTCAATTAGCAT
This sequence comes from Panthera uncia, assembly GCF_023721935.1. Taxonomy (NCBI): domain Eukaryota; kingdom Metazoa; phylum Chordata; class Mammalia; order Carnivora; family Felidae; genus Panthera; species Panthera uncia. Next base: position 6,676,249 of record NW_026057578.1, on the reverse strand, counting down.
TTTTGTGGACTGAGCAATTTCTGAAAACTGTTTTCAAGTCATAGGATATGCAGGGAAGCATCCGGTGCCATTTCTGGAAGTACTTCTGATGCCTTCGACCCATCCCACTCGTGCTCAATCTTTGACCCTTCACCATGCCAACAGTAACGTCCACCTTCTGGCCTACTTGCTTCTTGGCTGTGTTAGGGCTTAAAGCGTTAGTAGTAACAGTCAGCCCTTACTTGAGCTTCCTTACAGAGCACCAGGCACTGCACAAGTCTCAGTAAATTCCCACAACAATGTGTTGTTTACAAATGAAATAACAAAGCTCAGAGAGGTGAGGAAACTGGCCCAAGGTCACACAGCTGGTAAGTGAAAGTTGTAGAATTCCATCCAATGTCTGTCCAAAATCTACGCTCCCCGGACTAAATCATTCTGTCCCTTCTGTTCCCTCACTTCAATCTTACCTTTCCAGCCATGATGTCTGGGTAGCTCTAATTAGCTAGACCCACTTTGGAATAAGAACCTAAGGCTTTCATTCTGACCACATTAATCAGACATCTGACCTCCCCACTGGGGCTCCTGCCTGTTACAGGTGCCTTCCCACACTTGATGGCCACAGCTTCAGTGCCTTTTTTTTTTTAATTTTTTTAATGTTTACTTATTTTTGAGAGAGAGAAAGACTGTGAAAAGCGGGGGAGGGGTGGAGAGAGAGAGAGAGAGAGAGCGCAAAATCCGAAGCCGACTCCAGGCTCTGAGCTGTTAGCACACAGCCCAGTGCGAGGCTCGAACCCATGAACCTCAAGATCATGACCTCAGCTGAAGTGGGATGCTTAACCAACTGAGCCACCCAGGTGCCCCTGTGTGCCTTTTTATATTAATTTTTTCTGGGAGGTTTTGAATGGATTTTGCATTCCAAAATATCTACACTGGAGCTTAGGAATTACAGTCAAGCCCTTTGCCAATGTTCTTTTCTGTTCAGAAAACTCTAGAAAAATCAGAGGAAGCCCCAAAGGATGGCCACAAGCATGTTTATAAAGACACTTATACGTTGGTCTATTTTGTTTAAGCATCACCTTTTCTCTGGTCCATCATAGGCATCTATTACTAATGCAAATACCCTTGAGCCATTTTGCCAAAACAATGACTAATAGCATATTTATTCAAGTATAAACCAGTCCGTTGCAAGGTACAGGCGCAAACCCTGAACACAGAGAGCCAGGGGGAAGGTTACGTTAGAGCAGGTGTATTTCAGAGGATACCACACGTCCCCAGATGGAAGTCCCCTGTGCAGTATTGTGTTCTTACACAGCACAGTCACAAAGGAGGAAAGCTTCTGACTGGAAGCCAGCTGAAGAGTAACTTGCCAAGCAAAACACTGAGGATCCAATGCCAACATCTCCAGTTAATTCTTCTTGAGGAAGGAGGAGAGTCTCCCTGGGATGAATGAATATTTTGACTTGGTGATTAATCACAATTATGCTGGAAAACCTGCCCGTGTGTTTTCTCTCACAGGGTCCTCGGACACCTTCCTCGCTGCCACCGTCTACAAAAGGGGCCCTTTTAATTGCTTTAATTGAGAAAAGACCAGGAAATGGAGCCAGATCTCCAGATGAGACATCTATAATAATAGTCCCTCCGCAAAAGACACCGTAATATTCCATCTGTCTCTTAGTGTTGTGAAAGGGGCGGAACTTTCCCCCAAGTCTTCCCGTTGAGTGGTCTTCAGCCTCCTCACCACGCACTCACTCACGGAGCACTCTGACGAGATTTTAGCAAATTTTCTCAACTTGACCACCTAATGGTAAGTCCATTCCGAAAGAAGAGTTTACTAAGTCCATCGATTCTCTTTTGGCAGGCTGACAACTCCTGGATTTGAATGGATTAAACCCGGGAAAGATTTCCTATGCCAATTCAGAGGACACTCCCCCCAGATTCAGAAAGCTTTTCTTAAAAACTCCCAGAAAAGGGCGCCTGGGTGGCTCAGTCAGTTAAGCGTCCGACTTCGGCTCAGGTCATGATCTCATGGTCTGTGAGTTCGAGCCCCGCATCGGGCTCTGTGCCGACAGCTCGGAGCCTGGAGCCTGCTTCGGATTCTGTGTCTCCCTCTCTCTGCCCCTCCCCTCCTCATGCTTTGTGTCTCTCTGTCTCTCAATAATAAATAAACGTTTAAAAAAAAAAAAAAAAAAAACTCCCAGAAAAAGAAATGATAGGGGGGAAGGAAAGAAGGGTTGGTGAGAAAGAGGAAGTAAAGCACATAGAATACATATTTCCCGAGCCAAAAGGACAAAACAATTCGGCTAACGTATATTGACCTTTATTCTATGACAGAGACATAAGTAATTTTGTGAGTTCATATGACCTGTACAAAAGACAAAATAAGATATTGCACTAAGTTTAGATATGGGATATTTGGATGTAATATTAGCTAAACAGATAAATATATACAATTTAAGGAATTAAGGCAAAACCAGATGATACTTCCAAACACAACAGAAGGCTTGAAAAATAGGTATAATTAAAAACAGGGGCATCCCATCTCCAGTTAATAAAGTGGTCAGGTCTAAGGGAAAAAAATCCCTCAGGTTTTTAATAAAGTGGTTATTATCAATCATGGTAATTCAAGCTGAGCAAGAAAGTATAAGATTTCCCAGGGAGGAGGGCGATCTGGTGGAGGTTCTGGGGGCTGAGCACTTAGAACTCGGGGAAGCAACTTTTTTCCTTGTCAGATTTATGATCTATTCTTCCTATTAGAAAATATAATTTGGAAAATATGACTCTTTCACATATATAATTAAAATACAACTATGAAGCATTCTTTTTTGTTAAGGGAAGTCATGTTGGTGATCTCACAGGGTAAATTTGCGGGCAAGCCATTCGTTACCCTATTGGTAGAGAAGACACAAAGCCAGTCACTGAAAAAAGCAATTCCCAGTTACCTTAAGAGAACAAAAGAGACGAGTTCCAAAGGAATAAAAACAAGTGTAATCAATATATCAACACAGCATACAATTCTTTGGCAGTATCATACTAACCGTGGATTGCACTCAGAACTTGAGAGTTTTCTCATTCTTAAGACCCGCTCGCCAGTCTTTTAGAAACAAAGAAAGAAAACGCCACATCTGCAACGAATTCAGTGATTCCAGGAAATTAAATTCAGAATGAACCTTGCAGACAGCTTTTAAACTGTTAACACTTGAGCACAGATAGGTATTGTCTGCTGTGAGTCCCCATCCAAGTATACTGAAACACACACACACACACAAATCATCTGCGAGACTGTGTATCAGTTCGGACAGGCCTAGGATCCTTAAAGAGAATCCATATTCACCCATGAGAAACCAATAAAAGACGTCAATCCGATGATGAGGAAATGATCTTCCAACAACGCAGGGGTGGGCCTCCCCTCCCCTGGATCAACATCGCGGAGAGATCAAATCCTATAGGGGAAACACCAGAAAGCCAGAGAACGTGGAATACTGCCAGCCTCCAACCAAGTTACCTTTCTCCAGTTTTAGGTAAACTTTATCCTCCTTATCCAGGTAGAGGAGCACCCCATTAGTGGCAGCTTCGCGGGTAACATCTTTGTCCCCAGCAAAGGCAGATATTACCGGCTTTCCATTTAACATCAGATTAACCTACGAGAAGAAAAAAAAACCCATATCACTGAAAACATCTGCTGGGGGCTAATGAAAAATACCTAAGATGAAAGACCTGGTAAAATAGCTGATGTTCAGTAAATTCATCCTGGCTGTGGCGGCTACGCACTTAGTAGGTCCACTGAGCTGATTTTTTTTTTTTTAATTAAAATAACTTTTAACTTCTCCCATAGAAATTTCCTGAGATGCCTCCAAAAGGATACCACCCATGGAGAGCGGCCTAGCCTCGCGGAAACTGGCCTCCCTTCAACACATAACTTAAGCTTGTGGTCTTATTTACTTGTCATATTCGATAAGAACCTTCCAGTAACGAAGCAAGCCTGAGGCTTCCCAGTATATTAGTAAAAAGAAGCCCAGTGTCCTTGGCTCTGATGAACCCAGATACAGCAAGATTCTACCAGCCACAGTTCATTTAAAATTATGGAATGTGTGTGTGTGTGTTGGGGGGGGGGAGGTTCTTTTTCTGTTTGCCCTGATAATGTGTATTAAAAAATCGTGATCGGGGAGCCCGAGTGTCTCAGCCGGCTAAGCGTCTGACTCTTGATTTCGGCTCAGGTCATGATCTCACAGTTCTTGAGTTCAAGCCCACGTTGGGCTCTGTGCTGACAACAGTGAGCCTGCTTGGGATTCTCTCCCTCCCTCTCTCTGCCCCTCTCCTGCTCGCTCTCACTCTCTCTCTCAAAATAAATAAATAAACATAAAAACGATAGTGATCACCACTACCACTGAAGATTTTAATGATGGGTAATTAGCAAAGAATCAATAATTCATAAATTCATCATTATTATCAAATAATAAACTCAAAATGTGTTCACGTTTCTCCCCACTACAATTTTTATTATGCTGTGTTAAATATTACATACATTTCTAAATACTGGGGCTTGGTAAAAGCTTTTCCACGCTAGTAAATTTGTTTACTAAATATTCGTTCCTTTTGTGTTAAAAAAAAAAAAAAGCACTTTAATGAAATCTGTGGATGATAAATGTATCCATTCACTAGGATATGTAAAAGTGGGAGAAGAATTTGTAATCTATCATTCACCTGGCGACGGTATACAACACAAACATTGAGTGTATGATAAAAAGAATACTAGAATTCCACAGACATGCATCGGTGCCATTGGGTGTTAGTATATTTGGGTATCATAGGCTAGGCTTTGAGTGTAAGGTCAAGCCTATATCCTGAGAAAGCACAACACAAAATATGTTGCTCACTGTGGAAGTGAAATCTGTAACAATTTCCTAGCATCAGAGTAACTGAGGATAAACTCTTTAAAACATACCCAGAGAACACCCTTTGTAAAAAGTATATTGAGTAGTTTGCTGCTTCACAGATTTGTTTTCAATGGTTAACTGTATCTCATGCAGTTTAACAATAAAAGCGAATTTGTTTCATGTAATATATACTTGTAAAGCTCCGCTAGTCTTACAACTTTCTTCAGATTCATTTTTGCATATGGGTTAACTGAAGTCGGGATCTTATAAAGTGATTTGTGTCACTGAGTTTTTACCAAGCCATGTTTTTTAAGTGGTTGGTTGTTAGGACGGTAATAAATTCAATTGTTTATTTTTCTATATGTTTCTTGTCATAGCCTTAATGGATGCTATAAAGAAGAAAACTGGAAATTAACTGTTTTGAAAATAAACTATAAAGATGGTTGTTTATTTTTACAATGAAAACACATCTTGAGATAAACGCTTAAATACATAACCACTGCGAATAAACATTGTTGCTTGGGGGAAGAGAGGGAACAGGTCAAAACACATACCTGGATTGTTTGGCTCTGGTAGACTTTAATTACGTGAAAGCTGAAACTGTAAATTCCTTTTCTTGGTGCTACAAAGACAGACTCCAGGGTGAAAAAGTTACCCACATTTACTAGGATCTACAAATAAAAAATAATAAAGAACAGTAAATTATTACAATATTCTCTTCTGTAACTAAGACAAGCTTCCTTCCTTCCTTCCTCCCTCCCTTTCTCTCTCCCTCTTCCTCTCTCTCTCTCTCTCTCCTTCTTTATTTCTTTCACAAGTAGCTTAAGAAACCATACAGAATAAAACACCGTGTTCTACTTCTTTCCTCTTTAGTGACTTGGAAAATAGATTTGTGTAATGGAAAGTTCTTCTGTCTTTTAAATGGTAGAGGAAAAAAAAAAAATAAAGTAACTGCTTTGCATTCATGCCTCAATTTCCAGCGAGGCCTGATGGCTCTGGAAACATCTAGATAACATGTGAGGGCTTATAAATATTAGCTTTACCTTGAGAGTCAGAGAAAAGGCATCTGCCCTGTATTTATATTCCCATCCTCTACAAGCCTTTGCAATGTCCAGAGATGACGTTTTCAAGACAGCCAATCGGCATCCATGGGCTCTCTGCAGTCATTCCTGGGCACATCACACAGAGGCCTGGGCACTCCCTCCACCATGTGACATAATCCATGATACTGAATAGTGCACAGACTGATCTGAATGCCTGGCCCTCCCCTGAGCCTCTGCCAAACCTCTCCAAAGATCCATGGCCATTTTTTCATTGCTGTGCCATCTAGGCCTTAATTACAATATTTTGGCAATGACTCAGCCTTTGCAGGCTGCCAAAAAGTGGGGCACGAATAAAGACAGGCTGTGAAATAGGTGGCCTTCTTCTGTTCCTGCCAGTGTTATCCATTATCCTCTTATCAATCACCCGGTCTCTGCTTAAACTTCAAGGGTCAAAAATGAAAAGTAACAGAAGGCACTGTTTCCTAAGAAAGCAACAATGCACTTTGTATTCCAAGACATGCAGCCTGTTTCTACTGGTTATGAAATTAACTCTGAATCTCAAGAAGTGACCTCTGTACACCAAATGTGCAAAGGTCACATAAGGAAGTCCATTCCTATGGGAAAGCGAGTGGGAATGTTTGGGGCTGGGAAGTTGTAAAATAACTGGGGTTTAATCTAATTCTCTCCAAGAAATAAATCTATAACTGGCATCCCCCAAAATCAGATGTCCCTATAAAGAGACACTTCTACTGTATCAGTGGCCACCAGCAATGCTATATTCCTGCCAATATTAAGCCTTCTGCATAACTCCCGAAAAATATACCATCCCCTCTAAGCAATGCACCAGAATATAGTAACAGGTCAAGCAGACGTGCCAGGCTCAACCCTTGGCTTAAAACACATGTATGTGTGTAATTTTATTCTGAGATTTCACTTTCTTCCAAGTAACCATCAGATTTCTTCCTCTGACCTGACGCTCAATGAGCTTCCAATAACCAATCGCCACTGTGCCACACTCCCCAACAGAGATGTTGCAAAGATTTTTTTCAAGCACATTGAAAATAATTTGAGGTACTTAGTGGGGACTCCCTGAATCAGATACAAGTAGCATAATTCATCAGCAGTAATGGAAATGGCTGATTAGTGTTGACTACACATAAGGCTGGATGTTGACTCTACATTGTAATTAGAGCATCCAGGCACATAGAGATCCATAACTAAATGTGTCTTGTGGTCTCTACGATGCATGGCTCTCCAAAAAGAAGAACAAACCATTCTCCTCTTCTAATTGATGGAAAGGACACGGAAAAGAATGCACCGTTCAGCGTATTATATGGTGTCCTGTCCGCAATCGTCCAACATTTAATTAAATGCATTGAAATATAACCCAGGGCTGTGCTAGACTTTATTTCCATCAAGATGGAAAATACTGCACCAAAACCCCTAAGGGACTGCTTAATTCTTTAAAAATTACAGCTATCTGAGAGTGAGCCCCAGAGAAGCATTCTCTGTCTGGCCAGCTGGAGAGTGCATTACTTAGGAACAATTAAGTAAGGAATGGAAATGTCACCTCATCCCTTCCCAGACGCATGTTGCAGCAGCATTTAACCTGTGCTCCTACACATCTGACTTCGCATACAGCTGTGAACTACACAAGTGCCTCTGGAACTAAAAAGACTCTGGGTGCTGTTAGGGTTGAAATTACAACCCGGAGTCAGTTTTCAGTTTTAGGATTCCTTAGGGAACCTAGGCTGATGCCCGGTGGGGTGGGGGGGGGGGGTTCTCATCAGCCAAACCCCAGAGCTCCCGGTGGCTAAACAGAAGCCACAGATTTCATCAGTTCCTCCCCACCTCCTGCCCTCAACCCCACAGTCTGTCTTTCCCTGCGAATTTGCAATTCTCAGAAAGGACAGGAGCAGAGGCAGGAGCAGCGGTTTCCCAGCGCTTCCCAATGGGAGCTCCCCGCAGCCGCCCTTCCTTCCTCTCCTTTCCTCCACAACTTTTCTCCAAGTACCACAGGAAGGCTTTCGGCTGCAGAGGCGCCTGCAACGTCTGTGTGTGTGTGGGGGGGGGGGGGGGGGGGGGGATCCTGCCCGCGGAAAGGTGGGCGAGATCTGACCCACGCCAGGGCTGCCCACCCTCTCCGGCCACGTGCGAGATCCATGCAGAGAATGTGGACCCGCGAAGCTCTCTTTGGGGAGAAGCTTCTTCAGCTGCGGGGAAACCAATCATTCATCCGGAGACCGCGAGGGTACCGCGGGAACCGCCTCCGCGGCACCTGCAGAGGAGTCTGAGCGGGGGTCGGGGGGTGGGGGTGGGGGTGGGGGGCGGCAGGCTCTGGCCAAGAGATTGCGAGGTCCGGGGACCAGGCTCCCGCCGGCTCCTATGGACCTGTTGCTGTGAAAAGTCGTCCTGAGCTCTGTCTCTCCTTGCTGGGCTCAGCGCTCCCAGCCTCTCTCCCGCTGTCCCAGCCGCCTCCTCCAGAGGCCAGGAGGGAATGCGGGCGGGGGCGGTGGTGGGAGAGACAGAAGTTTCAGACCCAGGCGCATCCGGAGAGCCGAGTGCCGAAACGATCTCCCACATCCCAGTCAGATCAACTTGAGCCTGAGCAGGCAGCCCCCGGTCCGGGCTGCCGGGAGCTCGCCCCCCGCCCCGCCCCGCCCCGTCCTCCGCCACCACGCAAACACACACCCGGCACCCGGCCTCCCTCGGGGTCTGACCTGATCGAAGTAAATGATGCGCGTCTTGTTGCTCATCTCGGACGGCTCGTGGTTGGTGCTCCGCACCGCCGAGAAGGCGACCTTGGAGTTGGCCGCCCGGACCGAGATCCCCAGAGGCGAGGAAGAGGAGCCCTTGGAGTCCGTGGCCGGGTTCGAGTCGCACACCACCAGACACTTGCCCTCCAGCACGATAGGCTCCGTGTCGTTCTGCGCCCAGACGGGCAGCCCCGGCAGGGTGAGGGCGAGCAGCACGGCCGGTACCACGGACAGCGCCCGGCGCCCGGAGCCCATGGTGAGCCGCGTGAGCCGGCCGCAGCCCGCCGGCGCCTCCGCTCGCGCGCTTCGCCTCCTACCCGGGACCCCGGCGCTCGGGAAGACGCCCGCGGCTAGACCCACAGCGCTGCAGGGACGGCGGCGGCGGCGGCGGCGCGCACACTTCCCCCAATTCTGTGGTCTGGAGTCAAAGGCTCCGCTCGCGCTCTCTCGCTGGCTCCGTTACCTTTGTCCTTTAAGGAGCTCATGCAGAACCCCCTACCCCACCCTCCTCCGCCCAAGAATCAGCCCTACCTGGGGCCCCCGCACCCACCCTGGCTCCTGGACATCTAAAAGTCACCAACCCCCCACACTCACACCTCAAGGAGGAAAACGGTAATGAATTCTCACCCCAAGCCCAAGCACCCCCAGGTGGGCGACGGAGCAGGAAAAACAAAGGAGGCTCCAAAACAACACAAAACAAAACAAAAGCCTCGGGGGTTGGTGGGCGCCGAGCGATGCGGATGTCGGTCCTGGACGCGTCGGGCTTGCGGCACGGACGAATTACACAGGCAGAAGGTGTTTCCCGGACTGAGAAGAACGCGAGGCTGCGATCATGACCAGGACCCTAGCGACTCCCACTTTCGCCCGGTCAAAAATTCCCCGCACCTCGGCGCCTCTCGGACGTCGGCAGGTAGGCGGCAGCCAGCGGGGTCCCGGGCTCGGAGAGCACAAATTCGCGGGATCAGCTCCAGGGCGCAGGGCGGCTCGGCGGCGGGGTCCTCTCCCAGCCGCTGCCGCGCGCCCGGAGTCCCTGCGCACAACTTTGTCTGTCCTCGCGCAGCCGGGAGGGCGCCAGGCGGGCACACGCGCGCTATTTATAGGAGCGCGGCGTCCGGCCGGGTCGGCCTCCAGCTCACCCCGCGGGCTCCCGGGAAAGGGGGAGAAGGGGGCGGGTGACCCCAGCGAACGGCTCTCGCCCGGCGCTGAACGCACCCCGGAGCAAGCACGGCGCACGCCGCCGCTGTCTGCCAAGGTCCGAGGCCGCCCAGCCGGGGGAGCGCGCGGCGCGGAGAGTGTGTGCCCGGAGAGAGGCGCGCACAGCCCCGCGCTCGCCCGGCTCCGCGCCTGCTCGCCCCTCCTCGGTCTGGGCGGGCGGAGGGGGCTGCGGCTCTCCTCGCCCCTCCCCGGCGCGGCACTCCGCCACCGAGCGCTCTCCGAGCCGAGCGCGGGGCTGCCAGCCCGGGGTGCGGAGCCGGGTGCGCGGCGGCGCGCTGCCGGGGACCCGGGGACCCGCCGGCGTCCCGACCGCGGCTGGCCCAGAGCCGGCCCCAATGCGCCCTGGCGCCGGGCGAGCCCTGGGGAGCCTCGGGGCGGACCCAAGCCGGGGGGCGGGGAGGGGTGGGGGAAGACTGGGGGCGCCAGGAGGAGGTGCTGGATGCCTTCGGCTCCGGGAAGAGAAGCCTTAGAAGCTGTAGGGGCGCGCGCCTTCCCGCCCGCCCCGCGAATCCACCCCAGGCCAGGCCAGAGAAAGAGTGTGAGAGAGTTAACAAGGGGAGAATAAGTCCTCCGAAACCGGATCCCCACAAAAAGGCCAACTCCACTGCTGAGAACACAGCACCTTTCTCCCCTCCTGATGCGCCGCCCTCCCTCCTGGGCCACCCCACTGCCGTCTTGGCCTCTGATTGGCAAGATTTATCTTTCCGCAGTCACCACTGGGAAGGAAGGGCTTGTCTTGGTCTGGCTGTGAGGACTTGGCCAAGTCACTTACCCTATCTGAGAGGGCAGGACTCCACTAGGTAAGGTCCTGTGCTGTTTGTTAGTATTAATCTAAGCTCCAACCTAAATGGCCTTCTGAAGAATGTCACCACTTCCCCAAGCACTGATGTCCACCCTAAGCCTGGCATGGCTTTCCACATAAACCCTTGCTACACTGGGTGAATCTCTTCAGGCTCTTAGCACAGTGGGCTGGGGTAGCAGCTGCAATTTCCTCTCATTTGATGCTGTCTTTTGAGAGCAGAGGCAGGATCCAATTTCTGGCTCCTCTTTCTCTCCTGTAGGGATAGGCACCGTGCCTTCCTTTTCCGGGATATCTGCTTAGGAACTGGGACTTGGGTTGTTCAATTCCAGGCTGGAAAGGGTTTGAGAAGAAAAGGTCCGTTGGCGACAGAATTGTTAAATCCTCAATAAGCTATGTTCCCCACCAACCCCAATATCCTCTCTGCGTCTTTTGCTTCTCTGGGCATCTTCCTTCCTGCAAGAACTCAGATGGAAAGAAACTTTTTCCCTCCTACCTCTTTTCCTCGCCGGGAGTATTTATTCACAGCCACCAGATCTAGCAGATTGACCATAGCAGGGACTCAGTTGACTACGAATGACTAGATGCTTCCAAATAGAATGTAATTCTTCTTCATTCACCTAATAGTATAAACTGGTATAAAGGAATCTCTCTCGGTAAAATTCAAATTCAAAGCCTCCTAGGTAACTGGAGATGAAAATCTTGGTTCCCTATAAAAGACATCCCACTATTCACGATGTTGTAAAGATGAGGAACACTGCATTTTCCGTTGACTCCTACTAAGAGAAGTGAAATGACATTGTGAATCATAGGTCCCGTCTCCTTTCCCACCACAGCGGACTGAACAGGGGTAGCCTGTGGGTTCTACTGCTATGGATCCATTGTATACCAGAAGCCCATGACTTGTACATCCTGACTGAGCACTTGAGTTGGGGCTACCAAACTTTCTCTTTTTGGGATCTGAATGAGACGCTGAGATGGCTTCCAGTAAGCACTGGGTCCTGCAGAGGAGAGGTCTGTAATCTCCTGAACTGGCCACGGAAGAGCCACATTCAGGTCGACACAGAGGAGCGTGTTGGAAGAAACAGGACTGACCATACTTCTAGACAGAAGCCAGTTCTGGAGACCATGCACTTCTGAGAGATGGAGGGGGCGGGGGGGGGGGGGGGAGGGGAATGAATAGTGAATCTCCAGTCCTGATTCCTGCTCACAAGAAGTCCAGCAACACTCTCGGCTAACTTTGCGTTCCTGGAAAACCTCCTGTGTCCTCGCAGTAAAACCCATTTCACGCGAGCTCATTTTAGTAACCTACTCCTGTTCCTTGCTGGCCCGAAGCCTCATTAGAACAAAATCCCAGAAATCAGACCACATATGGACACACATCGCCTGCCAGAAGACATGAACAATCCAACCCCCTGCCCATGGGAAATGTTGTCCTCACATGTGGGGAAGGGAAGCATCACCTGCTCCCCACCCTCGCCTCCAGCCCCAGCATCCCCAGGAGAAAAGAAGCAGGGTCAAGTCCAAGTTCAGCCACTGCACAGATCTGTTTCTTTCTTTTCCCTTTTTTTTTTTTTTCATTTGAAAGTGTACTATTAGAAAACCTCGTTCTGACTCAAATGTTTCCCTGCTCTGAGATTCCCAGATTATAATTGATGCCCGGGAATTTTGTTCTTAGACCTTTAATGATTTCATGTCTCTGCAGTTGGGCTAAACTTGAAGTATATGAGTAAAGTATGTTAGAATATGAACTGGTCTTGCCTAGGAAAGACTACTCCTGATGTCAGTAAAGTGCATGACTCATTGTGTGACCATCCCTTAGAGGAACCAAGTTTCAAACAAGCCCAGGATAATAAGGATCATGAGCGATTTTGTTTCCGAAGAAAATGTCTTGAAGAAGGCAACGACGGACACATGGTATTGACCTCAAAGGACCTCACCTGAAAAATAACCCCGTGGTTGAATGCAAGAAGAGTCTGTGCATCAGCACCCCCGGTCAGTCATGCCCAAGGTGGGAAGTTGAGAGAGCGGGAGGCAGGGAGGGAGGGAGGGAGCGAGCGAGCACAGTGGGAGAAACTCACATCACCAGACTGCGGTCCACTGGGACACCGAATTCCCCTTTGCCCTCTTCGGTGATACTGACCAGCCCATGCAAACACTCCTCTTCAAGGGAGGATAAGGAGCTTGCGGATAAAAAGGCTCTGTGAACAACCTATACTACGTGACCCCTGAAAGTTTCAGAGCCGTGCCGAGTAAATCCCCAGGACCCCCTCTGGAGACACGGAGACTACCGACTTGCTTTGCATGAAGAGGGTGTTCTGGGGAAAAGTAGATGGATGACTTAAAACCCATTTCTAACCGATGTTATGATTTAAAAATTGCTTGAGACACTTCACCTCTACAGTCCCTTCCAAGTGCCACATTGGACAAGGTCCGTGTCTAAGGTGGCAGCAAGCCAGTAGGCTTCTGGGTTACAGGTGCAGACAGATTCCAATGCCTCTCTTTGGCCTTCCCATGATACCCCACACTCCTGTCATTCATTGTGTCTTTCACAGTTTTCTGAAGTTGCTGATTTATTTGTTGTGTTTTCCATGCATGGTCAACTCCTCAGGAGCCCAGGCTTTAGCAGAGAGCCCGTAAATGGGGAAAAAATTAAAAAGTTCATTGAAAACAGCAACATATCGTTGCACTCATTTCTCATAGAAGAAATAAGATGCCACTTATTCTCTGTGATACAAGTATGATAGGAAAAGTAAAATTCTCTCCAAAATTCGGGGGGGGGGGGCAGGCTTGAAATGTTTAGTCTACCTGTAACTAGCAAGAATGGAAGGCCAATGAAGCACAAAAGGGATTTATCGGAAGGACCCTATGTCAGAGTCCAAGGGCAGAAGTGAGCCTTGAGAATGAAATGAAGCCTCGTAGATTGCCCAAAACATTGCCTGCCTCTCTCTCTTCCTTCCTCTCCCTCTCCCTCTCCTCCATCCCCTCCCCGTCCACCTCCCTCTCCCCCTCTTCCTCCTCCTCCTCTCTCTCCCCACTTCCTCTCCATCTCTCCATCTTATCTTTCCCTCCCCCACCTCCGCACATTTGTGTTGCTCTTTTGTTCACTGCCATCTAGCTTCCTCTGGAGCCTACCTGACGCACAACGGCAACAGACACTCCCAACTTTACACACAGCAGATCCATCCACCCAGAGGACACCCCAGGATCCCCGGGAAGAGACCCACTGCCCCATCTGATACCAAATGCCCACCCCTTGGCCCGGGAAGCAGAATTTGAGTGCACACAACTGATTCCCGGCAAGCAGGTATGTTGCCAGAGCAGGGGTCAAGGGACGATTCCCACAAGAGTGGTACAAGTAGCAGGTGGTGGCATGGGAAGGAAAAGATACGGATTCACCTGCATTGTGCAATTCCACGTTAATGGTCTGGAAGTCCCTACACATACAGATATGTTTGAATAAGCAGAGAGAGAAAAAAAAAAAACCATGAAAAGGTAGACAGCAAACTGTCAGCATTGGAGGAATGACAAAGGAAAGAAACCCCCTATCCACGGGGCTCAGACGTTTATTACTGGAATGGCCACGGCAAACATACAGGATATTGTGGTTCACGTTTAAAATATATACTTTTTTTACTTTTTAAAATTTAATTAAAGTTTGGAGAGAAAAGGAACTGACATTCTTTCTCACATGCAGCACTGGTTGAACTGCAATTTTCTTTATTTTGTTATATTGATCCAACTCTAAGGAATCATTCACTCAATGTCTAGGCAGATGCCCATACATAGAAGGCCTCGCAGCATATGTTTAAGAAAGAAAATTACACTGCAACTAGTAAAGCTCTGATCACATTTTAGAGTCAACCGGGCTCTTTATGTAACACGTAGGGAGAGCCCCAGCTCAACGCATGATTTGTACGTGGCCACTGTCGGTTTCTGCTGCGTACATAAGGAGGGTCTGAATGTACAGTCCGAACCAATGGGCCCCAGTTGTAAGAATCTGCTGGAAGGCTTATCATCAAGGCAGACTCTCTGTCCCTGTGCCGAGATGATGGTTTTGCCCATGAACTGGGGAATACGTTTATTAACTAGCACCTGGGTGGCTGTGAAGCAGATGGTGCTTTGACTTTGTAGATGCTGCTGGTGGGGTACAACCACCAAGGGTCCATCTGCAGTCAGGCTGATTAGCCTTTTGGTTGAAAACAGGGTATTTAGAATCATCTTTGTCTCCTATTAGCTTCATGTCCATGGGGAAAGTTAGAAACCTTCCTTTAGCCAGGAAAATGGCAATCATAAAAATAATGCCTAGCCCATAGCTCCCCACGGGGACTGAACAGGGAAATGTACGCAGGGTACCTAGCACAGTATCAGGAACCCAGGAGGCATTTAATCACATGTAGTGATTATTACCGTGAATTTACGGAATCTATTAATGACTAAAGGGGAGAGGTACACGGCAGCACTCTGGACCAAGGCCCATCAGTGGTTGGCGAGCACTGGCCAGAAGTCAACCCCACAGACATTATAAGGGGGAAGAATACAGCATGCCCAACATGTGACAGAGACTCAAGGTTCAGACACCCTGTGCAGAGAGAGGAATCACAGCCACATGTTCAGAGCAGGCCCTGCCATACGGTAAGTGCCCGAGTGCTACAGCTATGACACCACAATGCATGCCTAAAGCTCTTATGTGACATTAAGGCACTAGGCAGGTTTGTGAGTTCCCTGCCAGGGACAAAGAGCTCAATTTTCCTTTTATTTCTTTCTGCCTCGCTCTCTTAATTATTGGGTCTCAAAACTCGAAGTATCTGCGAGAAGCATTTAGCAGAAACAGATGCTCCAAAGGGAAAACTGTACAGGAAGTCAAGAACAGCTGGCCTGAAACGGTCATCACAGCGAGGAAGGAATCAGAAAGGCACTGCAGTTGTCAAATACCCTGGTGTCCTTAGAGCCAGACAGAGGGATCCTATGGAGCTGGCAGTCCAAGTATTTATCTAGCAGTTGGAGGGTCAAGTTGGACTTGATCTGTCCTGAGTTTAAGAGTGTGAGTTTCTCTTAAGGGGGTAAGAGCAAGAGTTTCACTCCAAAAGGTGACTGTCTTCACCATAAGCACCTGCCGGAGCGAGTATGAGGCGAGACACCCGTCTCCGGAGGCGGCCGCCTCTGATATAAACACCTTGCACCACAGAGAGTGATTCTAGGGTCTATGGAGAAGTATTTTCCCACAATATGGCCACGAAAAGCCAGCCAACCCTGTTATCCGATGCTCAGCTGAAGGAACAGCAACCCATTTCCACTTTGAAGGAAAAGCTGGAGTGTCCGCTCCCTCGGAGCTGGTGCGCAGACACCACGGGGAGAATCCCGAGGGTTCTCAAGGGGAAGCTGGACTCCAAGCAGTCTCTCTCTTGTGCACTAACTTTAGAATCTACTCGAATATAATGCAACTCCACTGTTTTTTTTTTCCTTTTGTTTGGAGAAACTTCAATTGCTGATAATGTCTCCCAATTAACTGAAAGATAGATCTAATTACCCCCAGTTCACAGATGGAGAAATAGAGGGTCTTGCCAGCAGGTGCTTTGCAAGAGTAAATGATCAGGCTGGATTTGATCACAGGACACCTGCCTTCACGCCCGAAGCTCCTTCCCCTACATCACAGGAGAGAGGTGGAATCAAAAATGCAAGGGGGGGATGGAGTGCCTGGGTGGCTCAGTTGGTGAGCAGCCCACTTCGGCTCAGGTCGTGATCTCATGGTTTGTGAGTTTGAGCCCCGGCATCAGGCTCTCTGCTCTCAGCACAGAGCCTGCTTCAGATCCTCTGCCCCTCCCCTGCTTGCACTTTCTCTCTCTCTCTCTCTCTCTCTCTCTCTCTCTCTTAAAAATAAATCAACGTTTTTTAAAAATGCAAGGGGATTCCAGTAGGTTCAGAACCATTTTTTTGTCAGTTGCATGACACCAAATTCAGAAGAGAAATTGCTTATGTTCCTAGAATTATTAATGTCAGTAGAGGGCATGTGGGAGTGAAACTTACAGCAGAGTAAGAAGATAGGCTGTAAATCACAGAATGTTTAATAAAAGCTGCTGACCATAAACCCAAGGTGGGGGGTGGTATGTATGTATATGTACACACACACACACACACTAAATATGTACTGAATATAATTGATTAGATCATCTTATGACCTTCTCATAGCTTTCCGTACTTTCCGTTTAGAGTACTTACTGGAACGACAGTTTTACATTCACTGGTCTTGTTATGGGGCTCCGAGTATCATATACTTCCCCTACTACACCAGAGGCGCCACGAGAGCAGAGGTGGGCTGCCTTTTCTCGTCATCGATGCCCCCAGAACAGTCCCTGGCACACGGCACAGGTGTGTTAGATGTTCGCTGCAGTTCCCGGATAAAGACTGTAACTTCAGCTACCTTCCCTGAGTGGACTGCCAATTATAACCCTAGAGGGCTGCAAAAACAACTTCTGTTTCCCCTCTGATTCTCACTAATTATCAGTGATGTGTAAGGGAGCCCTCCTTCCATACTTGGAATGGAATAGGTGTCTGGAGAAAGTGTTATGAAGTTGCCCTTCCTTTCCTGGACGCCCGTTCCCACGGCTGTTCCTTGATTCCCACTCCCCCAGCTGGACTAGGAGTCCCTTCCTTCTGGCCGCACTCCCAGCTCAGCCTCTTTCTTACCTACAACAGGGATTGTGAGGATGCCTCCTTTGCTAGGTCGTGGGCGCAGTGAAGCAAACTCTCCCCTGCTCTGTCCTTTGCCTGCTAATTGGGTACCTGCAGGGTTCCAGGAACACGCCCAAGGCGATGGGCCATGGCTTCTGAATCTGCTGGCTTCTGCCTATTTCAGCTGGCTGCGAGCGTCCCACATGACAAACAGTACACCAAGTAACTCGACTTTCTTGGCCATCTGTCTGTTGGCTAAATAACCACCTCTTGGATAGACCAACTCATCACTTAGGCAGCTGGTGTTTTGGCGATTGACTAAGCTGGGTCCAATATTTCCTGACCACACACACACCCAAAATGAATTTCACAGAGCTTTACATGGGCTTTGTAGAGTCTTTATAAAGCAAAACTGGATAAGAAAAGCCAAATGAGTGAGAAAATAGATGGGCTGTGCTTTAGAGCAAAGCTTTCTAAGGCATGAGTCACTAAATTTCTCCCCTTTTGTGGCTGTGTCTTATTCTCTCCTCCTTTGCCTTTCCACACTTCCTCTGCTTTTCTATAACCATCTTTCTATAATTTTTCCCCCTGAAGTTCCTAGTCTTATACTCCCTTCAACCAACATTTAATTAGGGCTTGGTGTGTACAAGGCGAGGGTCGCAGACCTGCTTTCTGGGGCTGCGGTGCATACACACTGTTCTTCTGGGTTGTTCATTGTCAGAAACCCCCTCCCCACGTCTAGAGACTCTTCCTTCTTGACGAAGCAGAGCCCCTCGCCCAGCACAGAACCTGAAAATGCCAGGTCCTCATTTTCCAGCTTCCCCTGCAGTGAGGGTGCAAGTTGTGACCCACACACTGCAAATCAGACACACATACCCCCAGACATTGAATTCGAAGTCTGTGGGAGGGAGCAGGGACCTCATGGCACCCCTTCCGGGGAAAGTGGCAGCAGAGGCAGTGGTGCTGGGACGGTCATCAGCATCACCATCCAGCGCAGGCGGTGACGTGGAGCAGGCTAGGGGGTCTACAGTCAGGGGTCTCCACCCTGTCTGGGTGTTCACAGTTCTGCAGCAGGAGCCAGGCCAAGGTCATTCCTGCCCGTGTCACCTCCAACCCGCCTCTCCAATCCTCTACTGAAAGAACCACTCGATGTATTTGACTAAATTCCCTTCCTGCTGAAATTGGTCAACGAGTCAGCGTTGGTTGTGTGAAAAGCTAGACGCTGGATACTGAAGCTAACCAGGGACCGTACATGGGTGACCCCAGCAGGAGATAACCGGAAAAGGCTGGGGCACCCGTGCCTCATCTCCAGCAGGCAGCCACTAGTAAACCCTATACAAGGTGAACCTAGTAATGCTTTTTCAACAGAAAGATACATTCAGATATCCTGGTGAAACCCTCACTTTTGGATGTGAGCAACCGGTTCAAAAATGTTTGTCAGTTACCCAAAGCATGGCTGTGGGCTATACACAGAGCTCTGGGATTGCCAGTTTGTAACTTCTTTACTTTCACTTTGAACTTTTTGCTTCTATAAAGCATTCAGAATACCCGTAATGGAGAGGCTCCCTATTTCCCCTCTGAGCTCTATATTTTACAGGATCTCAGTTAAGTCGCAGAACACTGTCCAGGACTAGGATGGTGAGAATGCGAATAGCATACGCTAATGTCAAAGTACCACAATGGCTCACACCATCACAGTCAAAGCCACCAGCCAATCAAAATGTTTGAACCTTGGAAAATGTGCAGCCTCAGATAGTGCCTTCTGTCTCAGAGAGGCACCCGTGTTATCTCCTGACATCCCTGCTTCCATAACTTGGTGCCTTGGTCTCAGCTTAACAACAAGGTCTGTTTACTGTCCCAACCCCACAAGCTGAGGTCTTAGGGTGGTGCAATGGTGGGACCTACATCTAAGCATAGCTGCAAGGGAGGCAGACATGTATGTTCCAGGCATTTTCAGCTCCAAAAATGGGGGGGGGGGGGGGGGTAATCCTTCCTTTTGCCAAGATTCGTAAGATGTGCAATTCCCCAGGCATATGGGTTCAGATGCTGGTGGCCAAAAATACCCACAAGCCTGACTCCCCTCCTGCACCTTCCATGAGCACAGGAAGAATCAGACAAGGGCTAAAAATGGACTATGGTTTCTGAAGAATTACAGTGAAATTATATATTGGATTCTGTAAGCACTCTTGGCTAAATTTATGCTTTCTTTTAGGATTCCACACTTTGTCATTGTGCTGTGGTTATACTCACTAACTTTCCCCAAAGTAGGATCTTTATCAGGATAATCAAGAAAGCATTAAAGATGTTATAGATTCAGGGGCACCTGTCTGCCTGGCTCAGTCAGTAGAGCACGTGACTCTTGATCTCGGGGTCATGAGTTCGAGCCCCATGTTGGGTGTAGAGATTACTTAAAAATAAAATCTTTTAAAAAATGTTACAGATTCAAAGGGTAAGTCTAGACCCACTGTATCAAATACTCTAAGGATGGGGTCCTGGAAATCTATATTTTAAAACTTCCTTGGCAATTTTAATGTGACAATTAGTGATTAATGTGTAATGATTTTAATGTTTAATGTTAAATTCACCTGGTGCAGATATCTTTCAATTCTGAAGATGGGGGAGGTAACCTGGATTAAATTGAGGTCACTCAGCATGGTGGGCATCTTATTTTTACATGCAAGCAGATGTCTTTCCATGGGAAATCTGCTCCCATTCCACGTCAATGCTGCAGTTGACAGGGGCAATGCTGATCGTTGCCAGGAATGTTCCCAGGAATGGATCTGTGACCCTGGCCTAGCCCATCATCCTTACCCCATGCTCTTGGCCGGCGTGCCTGACCCAGAGATGACCACGTCACCCAAGCACAACCAAGCAGAGTCACCCCGTGAGCATTTTATATGTGGAAGGAGAAGAGAAGGGACCCTGCCTTTGCCTCCAGAGTTGGGCACCTGGGCGGCCAGGAGTCACGGCCAACTAGCGGCAGCTTTCTTTCACAGCAGGGTTAGAGCATGATGCCAAGATGAGGAAGCTTGGACAAGAAACAGAGAGATGGAGATAACGTTCTTATGACGTCTCTGCCCACTGAGCCCCTCCATACCACTCATACACGAGGACGGGGCCAAAGGGAGCCCGTTGCGAAAGGCACGGTCTCATTAGTGCAGTCTTTGGACCTCTCAACCTCACAAGGACCAGCCAAGGGTCCAAAACACCTCCTTCCCGAGACACAAGAGTCCTCACAGCCCGTGCTGGGCTCATCTCCTTGAGCAGGAATACATTCCTGTTTCAGACCCAGTGAGCATCCTTTGTTCTGCTGGTGTGCGTCACATGGCGTGTGGCCCACCCCACTGCTCTGTCCCCTGCAGGGAGAGGACAGGGTCCTTCTGCTGAACACAAGAGGGCTGTGCACAGGCCAACAGCCCTGTGTCACCCTCTGGCAGGGACCTGCCCGACGCTGATCTTGCTGTCTCTTCTCTATGCAAGGAAAGCGTGCTCCATCCAGTCCTTGACTGCACTGTGGCTTTCCTTAGCCACTCTGATCGTAAGGTGCAGGGCGCTTCTCCCCCTGGTGACAGGGAACAGATGCCACTTGCTCCACATCCCATTAATATTTCAAGTGGGTCAAGTTGGGTTTCTGCTCCCGGCAACCCAAATCCCTGGAGTGACAGGGTTGTAGTTTGCTTTCAATAGGAAACAGCAAAAGGATACAGGGGCAAATAAATTACCATGAAATGAACATCTGCCTACTAGCGTTTTCGTATTCTTAGCTCCGACCAAGAAGCTGGTGCGATTAAGTTTACAAGAAAAGTGTTACTAAAGAAGCCAGTCTGGATGCAGTGACAAGACAGGAGTGTGTGGTTCCAGGGGAGCTTTTGAGGGTCATAAAGTGAGGACTTCAGCCCCAGTGAGCCGGTGGGGGGAGGAGGGGAATGTCCTTAAGAAGGACAATTAACATGATGAAACGTAATCAGTAGCAGGTCCAGCAAGAACCTTTGCTTCTCAGATCTCGGACTAAAGAAGCCAATACCTGCCGTGTGTGCCTCCAGTCGTCCCGTGGCCTGCCACGGACAGGCACATGGCGTTCCGTGGACGCCACACAGCGAAGGAAAAGATGAGTGTTGTTTCCCTCACAGATGGACGTGGGACCCAAAGATGTCCAGTCTCTCCGGAGCTTCCTTAATAACAAGCTGCTGCCAAAAAAGAGCAATTAATGATTTTACATGGTTTGCCAAAGCTCCATCAGAACAGCCTCTCGACAACTCTGAGTTCACATTGCTATGGAAACACCGTCATGCCAGACAGAACACACACACACACACACCACACACAGGAGTTATTCTCAAGTTCTGTACGAACTCTTGAGTCTGCGTGTGTGAGCGTGCGTGTGCGCATGCGTGCACACGCGGTGACACACACGTACCACGTATATTCTAGAAAAAGCCCGCATACGCTCGGCCCCTGGACTGCAGATTTATGCAACTTTTTCTTCAAAAGGAAATGGTTGACGACACCTTCACAAAGGGGATCGACAGAAGTCATTTTGCTTCGGTCAGGTGCCGAGGGGGTCCTGCTCGACGGATGAAACGTGGACGAGAAAAGGGTCACGAAGCGTCCATCACTCTTGCAGACGCCCCTCCTCGTTCCCTTCCCCGGTTTTCAGTACTCGCTTCACTACCTTGCGTAATACCCCCTCCTTCTCAAGTGCTTGCAGCCCCCTTTTGTCTAGGTCTCTTCCAGTCAGAAAGTTCTGAAATTGTAACTTTCTTGAGAATAAATAAGGCATCGGTTATTATTGTTCTATAATTCTTAGATGAAGAGTCAGCAGGAACCGAGATCAGGTGCTCGGAAGTGGAAATGGGCACTTCTCTAACGGTCCCCTAGAACTTCTTCTGGAAGATGGGCCTCCACTCCCACTGCACTGTCCCCATCATTACTTGACGTTTGCCACCACCATCTCCTACCTGAGGCATGAAGGGCTTTCCAACTGGGCACCCTGATCCCAGGGAGATTCTCCTCTTCCATTCTGAGGCCAGAGGGATTTTAAAAACTCAACTCTGACCGTATCTTTCCCCTGACGAAAATGTTCCATCAGTTTCCCATTACCTGCAGATAAAACCCAAGTCCTCACCTCTCCCACCACGTCCGCTGACCCCCACCTGCCTCGGCACATTCTCTCGACTCTGCTCTCCACCCTCCAAGGGCGGCCACGGAAGTTGAGCGTGGCCCTTCACAGCCTACTTTGACCCCTCCTGTCTCCTACATGCGCGCAGGTCCCTCTGCCTGAGACGATTCTCCCCGTGCCTCTGCCCTTTTACTGAGTCACTCCTGCCTTTTCTCAAGGCTGCCTAAATGCTACCCCCTCGTGGAGCCCCACTCCCGTCTCGGACACCCTCACCTCCTATAACCACCCGGTTGGGTTTTCTTGCTGACTGTCACAATTCCCATTAGTCAGTATGTTTTCTTTTCTGATAGTTTATAAACTCTACAAGACCTGTCACCTCTGTCTTGTTCCGAATCATTAATTCCTACACCCCACGTGGTGCCTAGTGCACAGTTGGAATTCAGTAAGTTTTTGTTAAGTGAATGGGTGAATTAATCGATTCTGAAAACTGGCACCTGTGCCATAAAACCCTTAAGGGATTACGGCTCGGTTTCAGCCTGCCGTGTTGTATAGCACAGTGTGCCTGACAATAAAGGACCCAGAGCCTGACCTCTACTTGCCCAAAACACATCTGTTAAGTCCCAACGTAAAGACTGTCCAGACCTCTGCCCTCAAGATGAAGGCAGGGAATAGCGGGCACAGGAATAAACAAGGAGCATAAGTTATCTTTGCAGATGGACTTAGGAGCCGAGAGTAAAAGATTCCAGAAGCCACATCAAGACAAGAAGAAGCCCACTGGAGTTAGACAGCAGACTCGACCTTGGCAAAGGCAATCCAGGTCATAGCAGAAGGACCACAGGGCAGAACTCCAACCCGAGGTCAGGGATGCTTAGGGAGAACGGATGGCGCATCGAGTCCCGCGGAGAATGGAAAAGAGCTTGCGATCAGCGATTCAGAACTGAATCCAGCAATGAAGAGGATTCAGACTGGGGCAGTGTTCACTTAATCCCCAAAACATGCTTTGAGGCCATGCAGGCGTTGGGGGCGCATCCACCCACATCCGGCTGGAACCACATCATTCCCTGTGATTTTCTTGATTCCTTCATCTCTCCTCCTCCAAAGACCAAGAGCAGCCTGCATGCACCTGTTCATTGCGCTCAGCACACGCTGGCTCAGGTCAGAGCCACCCCTTGGGTGTTCCAGCTGGCGGACAGCTCTGAGGCCGTCCTGCTCCCATCTGCTTTTCCTCCCGATCACAAGGAGGAGCATCGTGTTTGACGCGCGGAAAGTGAAATCCCCATCTCTTCCATTTTAGAGCACTGTGGGGTTAACTTCATGTGTCAACTTGACTGGGCTTTGGGATGCCCAGATAGCTGGTAAAACATTATTCCTATTGATTTGGTTTCTCAGGAGAACACGGACTAGAAGAGCTTTTCACACCAGGAGTTGTTCTAGAGGAATGGAATTTTAAAGATGAGTTTCCTGGGCTGCCTGGGTGGCGCACTTGGTTCGGCATCCAACTTCAGCTCAGGTCACGATCTCACGGTTCGTGGGTTCAAGCCCCACATCGGGTGAGCTAGAGCCCCACTCCAGGCTCTGAATTCTCTCTCTGCACCTTGTGGACTGTCTCTCTCTCTCTGTCTCTCTCTCTCTCTCCCCCCCCCCCCCCGCCACCACTCACTCACGCACTCTCTCAAAAATAAATTAAAATAAATTAAAAATAAATTAGTTAAAAAAAAGAAAAAAGATGAGTATGCACCTGGGTGGCTCAGTTGGTTAAGCATCGTCCCACTTCGGCTCAGGTCATGATCTCACCCTCCATGAGTCTGAGCCCCGCATCGGGCTCTGTGGTGACAGCTCAAAGCCTGGATGGAGCCTGCTTCAGATTCTGTGTCTCCCTCTCTCTCTGCCCCTCCCCTGCTCATGCTCTGTCTGTCTGTCTGTCTCTCTCTCTCTCTCTCAAAAATAAATGAACATTAAAAAAAAGAATTTCTTTCCTTTAAAAAAAAAAAAAAAAGATGAGTTTTCTGAGTTGGTGTCAGGGTTTCTGGAATTGGCTTTCTATTATGATTAGACCTAAATACTCTATCTCCAATAGCAAGGAGAGAAAGACAAGACCGTGGCGTGAACTGTTTATAGAGACATGCAAAATATCTGCCCTGAATATGCTCAATCATCTCCCACAGAGGAAGCAAGGGGCTAAGTGCCTCTGTATATGACACTTTTTTTTTTTTTTTTAAAGAGAGAGACCATGCATGCAAGTGGCGAAGGGGGCAAAGGGAGAGAATCTCAAGCAGGCTCCACACTCAGCGCAAAGCCCAACAAGGGGCTCAAACCCACGACACTGGGATCATGACTTGAGCAGAAATCAAGAGTCAGCCACTCAACCTGAGTCACCTAGGCGCCCCTGGCACTTTCTAACATTCCCGGAAAACTAAGGAGTATAATGGCATTGGTTGGTTGCTCCTAATGTTTCTGGGCAAAGTACTGAGAGAAAACAGTGAGTTCTGGGATTCAGTAATTGAATTCGACTGATTATTCTGATCATAATTACCTAGTTGTTGTAATTAATACTGATCATAATTAAATCTGATTGATAGTGCTGATTAAAACAGCACTGTGAATGGTTTGGGTATGACATAATTCATTTTAGATCAGCTTTTCATTCAATGACAGTCAACATTCACCCTGTAATTTACTCTCAGCTATCAGGTACGGTTCCTGCTGCACACTCTTGCTCCCTCCAATCCATTCTCTTTGCTGCACACAAAGTGATTGTTTAAAAAACCAAATACTCCCATGTTTAGAATAAGAAAGATCAAGCCTCGACCCCACTATGGCAAAGTTTTGCAGATTCCATCACCCGCCTTCCATCCTTGTGCTGAAATACCAGAGCCTTCCTTCAGGTCCCCAGGTGGACCACGCTCCTCACCTCTGGAACCACACACGAAAGTTCACTTGTCTAAATCACATTCATTTCGGAGCACCGCTGTCCAACAAAATGTTCTGTGATAATGGGAATGTTCTAGATCTGCAATGTCCAATATGGCAGCTGACAGCAACCGGTAGCCATTAGCTCTTGAAATATGTGTAATGCAATGGAGGAACTGAATTTTAAATTTTATTTCATTTTAATTAATTTAAATGTAAATGGCCACATGTGTCTGGCTAGTGGCCGGACACTGCAGCTCTAGAATTCAGTTCAAATTGCCTTTCCTCACCCTCCAATTTTAGGAAGGTATACGTGTTAACTCTGTGCTTTTTATCCATAGGATTTACCACGGAAATTCCATATGTTTATATGTATATATATATATTTTTTTAATGTTTATTCATTTTTTGAGAGAGGGAGAGACAGAGCACACATGGGGGAAGGGCAGAGAGGGAGGGAGACGCAGAATATGAAGCAGGCTCCAGGCTCTGAGCTATAAGCGCAAAGCTTGACACAGAGCTTGAACCCACAAACAATGAGATCATGACCTGAGCTGAAGCCAGACGCTTAACTGACTGAGCCACCCAGGTGCCCTAGAAATTCCATATGTTATTAGCATGATTATTTGTTTATCTTCAATTTCCCCTGCTATTCAACAATTTCCATGAAGTCAAGGGTCTGGTCCATCTTATTCCATATTGATCCCTGAGGTCTACTACAAGTGCCTGGTACAGAGTAGACAATAGAATCTGTGAGTTAATGAATGAATAACTGAATCAATCAATCAATCAGTCAATCAATAAGATCCTGTGATGACATGATACTCTACATGGAAAACCCGAAAGACTCCACCAAAAGCCTGCTAGAACTGATACATGAATTCAGCAAAGTCGCAGGGTACAAAATCAATGTACAACAATAGGTTGCATTTTTATACGACAATAATGAGGCAACGGAAAGAGAATTAAAGAAACTGATCCCATTTACAATTGCACCAAGAACCACAAAACACTGGCAATAAACCTAACCAAAGATGTAAAGGATCTGTATTCTGAAAACTATAGAAAGCTTATGAAGTTAAATTGAAGAAGTCACAAAGAAATGGAAAAACATTTCATGCTCATGGACTGGAAGAATAAATATTGTTAAAATGTCAGTATTACCTAAAGCAATCTACACATTCAATGCAATCCCAATCAAAATTTCACCAGCATTCTTCTCAAAGCTAGAACAAACAATCCTAAAATTTGTATGGAACCATAAAAGACCCCCAGTAGCCAAAGTAATGTTGAAAAAGGAAACCAAAGTGGGAGGCATCACAATTATGGACTTTAGCCTCTACTACAAAGCTGTAATCATCAAGACAGTACGGTATTGGCACAAAAACAGACACATAGACCAATGGAATTGAATACAGAACCCAGAATTGGACCCACAAATGTATGACCAACTAATCTTTAACAAAGCAGGAAAGAGTATCCAATGGAAAAAAGACAGTCTCTTTAGCAAATGGTGATGGGAGAACTGGACAGCAACATGCAGAAGAATGAAACTGGACCACTTTCTTACACCAGACACAAAAATAAACTCAAAATGGATGAAAGACCTAAATGTGAGACAGGAAGCCATCAAAACCCCTGAAGAGAAAGCAGGCAACAACCTCTTTGACCTTGGTCACAGCAACTGGAAAGGGAATTAAAAGCAAAAATGAACTATTGGGACTTTATCAAGATAAAAATTCTGCACTGCAAAGGAAACAATCAACAAAATTGAAAGGCAACCAATGGAATGGGAAAATATATTTGCAAATGACATATCAGATAAAGGGCTAGTATCTAAAATCTATAAAGAACTCACCAAACTCCACACTCGAAAAACAAATAATCCAGTAAAGAAATGGGCAGAAGATATGAATAGACACTTTTTCAAAGAAGATATCCAGATGGCCAACAGACACATGAAAAGATGCTCAACGTCACTCATCATCCTGGAAATACAAATCAAAACCACACTGAGATACCACCTCACACTGCTCGGAGTGGCTAAAATGAACACATCAAGAAACTATAGATGCTGGCGAGGATGTAGTGAAACGGGAACCCTCTTGCACTGCTGGTGGGAAGGCAAACTGGTGCAGCCACTCTGGAAAACAGTGTGGAGGTTCCTCAGAAAATTAAAAATAGATCTACCCTCTGACCCAGCAATAGCACTGCTAGGAATTTACCCAAGGGATACAGGAGTGCTGATGCCTAGGGGCACTTGTACCCCAATGTTTACAGCAGCACTTTCAACAATAGCTAAATTATGGAAGGAGTCTAAATGTCCGTCAACTGATGAATGGATAAAGAAGATTCGGTTTATATATACAATGGAATACTACTTGGCAGTGAGAAAGAGTGAAATCATGCCATTTGCAGCAACGTGGATGGAACTGGAGGGTATTATGCTGAGTGAAATAAGTCAATCAGAGAAAGACACATATCATATGTTTTCACTCATATGTGGATCTTGAGAAACTTAACAGAAGACCAAGTGGGAAGGGAAGGGGGAAAAAATAGTTACAAACAGAGAGGGAAGGAGGCAAACCATAAGAGACTCTTAAATACAGAGAACAAACTGAGGGTTGATGGGTGGGGGAGGGGTGGGGGTGGGGAAGGGGAAAGTGGGTGATGGGCATTAAGGAGGGCACTTGTTAGGAAGAGCACTGGGTGTTGTATGTAAGCCAATTTGACAATAAATTATATTAAAAAATTAAAAAAAAATAAGATTCTGTGACTACGTGACTTCAGAAAATCAATGCACATTTCTAAGCCTTGATTCCTTCACCTACAAAGTCTGTGGGTCCCTTGAAGCTTCCGCACTGTGTTGGAATTACAGACACGTGGCACTTGGTAGAAAGTTCTAGACATTACTTAACACCATTTTGTCACCAGAATGACTTTCCCTAAAGTATCTCAAAAAACGGCCTAAATGTTGAATTCACGGCTCAAAACCCGAATATGCTCTGAAACTCTATCAGAGCACATTTCTGCCACTTCATTAAGGCACATACTATCTATACAACCCATCTTTGACCCCTGAAACAATTCACAGGGGTGACCGTTTATATTTTTCCAGGACTGGAAAGCTTTTCAGACTGTAAGTTAAAATGTTGGGCCTCAAAATGGCAGAGACACTCCTGGTAATCACTTCCCCTCTGATTTATGCGACCTGACAACTAATAAAATATGGATCAGAGAGATTTAATATCAATTTATAATTACCTTTTACTTCTTATTACTTTTGGTAATAACTTTCATGGCTTTAGTATCGCACACTCTTCTTTCAGAACAAAATAAACCACCCAAAAGTGCACAAGGGTTCGTTTGGCCGAGCTGTTAAATAAATTGTATAAAGGGTAGAATGATGGAGGGTCTACATTGAGGCTGAAAAGGTTATAATGAATTTAAACTTGGCAAGGGTCTTGTATACAATACTAAGCTAATTGCCTGTTGTTAAGATACAGAATTTAGATAAATCATAGTCATCCTCTAGAACTAGTTTAAAATCCATCCTTTTTCCAGATTGCCTTAGCGACGCTAAGGGGTCCTCTGTTCTCTTTGTCTGAGGCAAATGCCTAATAAATGATAATGGGGACATCACAGACAGCATAACACAATGGTCAAGTGCATAGGCAAGGAGGAAGACCGCTTTTGTGTTAACCTTGACCTCAGTTTCCTCATCTGCAAAACGGAGATAAATCAGAGTACCTACCTTTAGAATTGGCAGAGGATTTAATGAGGTAACACACGTGAAGCTTGACACACCTTATATATGTCAAAGAATGTCAACTATCATGACAATAGTGACAGAGGAACAGCAGTGGATCTGGGTGTGAAGGTCTTGTATGCAGCAACGTTGTAAAATAGACAGTGTGGTCAATAAGCCTAATGTGCTGCCCTTTCTGGTGGCCTTTATGTTTAATTTAGTAACTACCATTTACCAAGCATGCACTGAATACCAGGCCTACATAATCTTATCAAATCGTCCCAGTCACCCTGAGAAGTAACAGTACTTGTACCAGTAGTAGTCGTAATAATTGTTGTAGTGGTAAAATCAGAATGAAATTATACCTGCCAGTTTCTGAGTATTACTGTGCCTGGCACGGTGATAAGCTTGCTACCTACATGACCTCATGTAACCCGCTCCCCTCTTAGCAAACCTATAAGATTAGAATGATAATTACTGTCATTTTCGAGAATGTGAGCTACAGTCCAGAGGGCTAAGTAACAAGTCCAAGATGGGATGGTCTGCATGTGGGAAAGCTGAGACTGGAACCAGGTTCCACGAATCCAGGTTCCACGACAGCTCAGGTCTACTGTCTTGGGAATTAGAACTTGAAAACAGAGTATGTTTTCATAGTAACATACTGTTACTTTTCACTAACAGTAAAAATATGAACTGGGTGATTACCTAAATGAGGGCTGGGGGTGGGATGAGGAAAACGAGGTGCCTAGGATACAAAATCCAATATGGCGCTGTCTCAGGAAGAACCCAGAAGAGCTGGGATGGAGGTGGAATCTCCTATGTGTGTCACCGGGAATCGTGGCAAATGGGGTCACCCATCCTTCTACCCTTGGCTTTCAAAACCTATGTTTTCTGCCCACTGGGGACACAACATCAAATAGTAGATCCGATTTAGGGTGTATGTTGAACCCTGG
Organism: Panthera uncia; assembly: GCF_023721935.1. Classification (NCBI taxonomy): domain Eukaryota; kingdom Metazoa; phylum Chordata; class Mammalia; order Carnivora; family Felidae; genus Panthera; species Panthera uncia. Next base: position 6,646,181 of record NW_026057578.1, on the reverse strand, counting down.
ATGATGGCATCCCGTCCTCTCAGGTTATCATCTCGAGCAGATCCTTCAGTTGCCATCTTCAAAAGTCCATTCTTTCCTCGAACAGTCTGGCAGCTTTAGTGGCTGCAGAAAGCAATGTGTCCACAGTCACACCTCTATTACTGGAAAGCGGTCCACCACCACGTCATGCAAGATTCTGTGCTCATGGATCAAATATTGTAAAGCCTTGGGACACGCTTCTGGCAGAGACCCTGTGAGCAAAGACAAGAAAGCTATCCTGAAGTAGATATTGAAACCAGTCGAGATGAAATGTTGTGCCTTCCATGTAGGAAGGGGACCAATGTAATCATTTTACCACCACGTGGCTGATTGGACTCCTCACGGTATGGTACTCTATCAGGGGCTCAGCGTGCACTGATGCTGGAAGATATGACATCCAGCGGTAGCAAGAGCTGGTTCAGCCTTGTCGATCAAAGAGTCCTGGTTGTTGGGCCCATGCATACTTTCCATCCCTGCCACCATAGCTTCTTCATCACACACTTGTGCCAGCACGGAAGGCCAGTGACAGATACTGGCTGACATCAACTAGCCGAGTCATTCTGTCCCCTTGATTATTTAGTGCTCCTCCCTGGTGGCTGCTCCTTGATGGGCATCAACATGCAATACAAGGATTTTTATACTTTGCACCTACTCCCATAATTGAGCCACATGCCATTTTCCCAAATCATCTCAATCCCATTGTTCTAATCCTTCTCCTTCCAGTCCCCCAACCAACCATCCAAACCATCCAAACCAATCTTCACAATCCAAGAGTCTCTATTATATCCTTTCAACACAAAGTGCATAATGGAGTGCACTGTCCAAAGCTCTGCCATTAGGAGGATTTCTCTTCACTACTGTTTTCTGGAACATCCCAAAGCATGCAACAGCTTGCTCCCAAACAATGGGCCAGCTCATCCATGAAACCAATCTGTTCCCTTTTGTTCTTTATCAGCTGGTCATAGGAGAACCTCCAAGTAGCCACAGGTGTGAGCTGATGGATGAGCAACGGTATAACCCTGGCGAATGACACGGGGGACTGGGCCACCTGCTCATGGAGTTTACTTGCTTTGCCTCTGGCCTTGCTCCTCCCCGATCCCAGATATTCGATGCATAATCTTACGGTGCATTTCTGCTGAGCCTTATAGATCTTAGATCATTATGGGTAGCCTTGGCCACATGGTCCCTTCGTAGCCCAGGATCAGGAACCTCATCTCTACCAAGGTCAGTAGCATGCCAGGAGCTATTTTTTTAAATGGTTAATAATGCTCTGCTGAAGATAGCCTGGCTGTCCTCCAGAAACCTAGGGCCCTGCATTACTATTTTCCTACTGGAGTTTTCCATAAACTCCATTTTGCATCCTTCCTCACAGCAAATACTTCCATTGCCATATGGGCTGTCAGATCATCTGACCCAAACAGTGGGACAACTACACGGAAGTCTGGATCTCTGCAGGGCCTTTTTCTGCTCTGGGCCCTACTCACAGCTGGAAGCTCTGAAATTATGATGCCCATTCAGTTTCCCGTCTTGAGAAAAGGGAGCCAAGCCTTTATCCCTCCTTGACAACAGTCATTGGATACAGGCTTCCCCCCGGGACAAAGAAGCTCTCTTCAGCTAAAGGAAACCCAGAGAGCAACTCAACTGAGAGCCATCCACCACCAACACTTCCAGTGACTAAAGAAGAAAATGGTTCAGTCTTGAAAGGGGGACCTTGGTGACAAACCACCTTGCCTAAAGGAAGTTGGCACAGACAGAAGAACTGGGCAGAGCATGGCAAAGGTAGAAGCCCATACACTCAAGTGAGAGAGAGAATCAGAGAGACAGACACACTGCCGGTTTTCTGAGTTCTTGACTAGAATTGGCTTCTGCAAGTATCCCCTGCCTTTAAAATACTCATTTTTTCACAAACTAACCTCATTGGGTTTCTATTCCTTGCCACTAAACATTCTATGAGTGTCTGTAGAATTTTACACCTATTGGCTGGAAGTAATTTGGATGAAATAGTACGAATTCAAACTTCATGGTTTGGGAATGCAGTTCAAATATGAGCACAGTACATTCATTGTTCTTTTAAAGGGTCCTTTTAGTTTTAGTTCGGTATAACATGAGATAGGAACTGAAAAGGGCACATGAAACCAAGAGTCTGACTAAATATTAAGACAACTTCAAAATTAACTCAAGTAACTTAAGGGCTTTATTTCATCAAAAACATGGCTCTAATAACATACATACAGTTTATTTCCTAAAGACCATATAATACAAGATGTGAGGGGCACATGGGTGGTGCAGTTGGTTACATGTCCAACTCTTGATTTCAGCTCAGGTCATGATCTCGTGGTTCGTGAGTTTGAGCCCCACATCAGGCTCTGTACTGACAATTCAGAGCCTGCTTGGGATTCTCTCTCTTTCCCTCTCTCCCCCTCCTCTGCTCTCTCTCTCTCTCTCAAAATAAACAAAATAAACTTTAAAAAAATACAAGATTTGTGTATTGTCAAAAATTTTTTCAGAGCACAAATCAGAGATATGGTCACTATAAGACCATTACCTGTGATGATTTATGAAATTATCTTAAAAAACAAGATCTGTTTTACCTTTAGTCCCCATTAATTGATAACACTATTATTATTGGTATTGGTATTGTTGTATCAGTTAGCTACTGCTGGGTAACAAACCACTCCAAACCTCAGCTTAACAGAACAAGCATTTATTATTGCTCATGCATCTAAGGGTCAGCTGAGAAGTTTGTCTGGTCTCTGCCATGCTTACTCATACTGTTAAGGTCAGCTGAACATCAAGTGGGTGGTGCTGCTTGGTTGGGCTCTCTCACACATTTCTAGTCAAGGATGACCTCCACTGGAACCACTGGACTCTTCTATATTGATATTTATCTTCTAGGAGGCTAGCCTTGGCTTATTCTCATGGCAGAGGCATGGATCCAAGAGACTGGGTTGGAAGTATTTAATCCCTCCTGAAACCTAAGCTTGAACAGGCATAGAGTCACATCCATCACATTCCACTAGCCAAAACAAGGGGCAAAGCAAGCCCTTATTCAGACTGGAAAGTCAAAATTCAAGGGGCATGAATACAGAAAGGAGAATTTTTGTAGAGTCATCCTTATCATCTATCACAGCTATAAAGGCTATCTCCTATTTAACCACTTGCTAACTGTGTGACTGTAAATAATTTAATTACCCTGCCTGCTCCTTATTTTCTCAGGTATAAAATAGATAATAATATAAACCCTACCTCAATGTTGTAAGTACTAAATGAGGCAACACATAAAGTGAACATCACAACGTCTGGAGCATATTCAAGAGATACTAGCTATTATTTCTTCTTGATATTATTTATAAACTCCCTCATGCCTAAATTAACACTTTCTTTGTAGACCCATGAGTGGGGATGGGCCTGGATGAAGGGGAGATGACAGTGTGCTCAGAACTGGGGAATAAATGCCTTGACAATATAAGCCAAATTCTCTCTGGCCTAAGCTATTTCTTGGTGAGTAGATAATTCTATCAATTATTTCATGCCAAAATAAAAACTTCACAAATGGTTATGTAAGATGGGAAGACAGAGTTCAAAGTGCAGCTACAAAGATGTCAAAAACAAAAGCTGGATGGATTTGAAAATAAATGCACTGCTTTTGCACTTGGCTTTATTTGCATATTTCATTGGTATTCTGTATTAGTACAGAACAGTAGCTAACCTAATCTAAATTTCCAGCTTGTAGAACAACTAGGTTACTAACAGGGCACAGGCACTTTAAAAAATATTCTAAATGAAGGGAAACTCTTCGGGGCACTTGGTGGCTCAGTCAGTTAAGCGTCGGACTTCAGCTCAGGTCATGATCTCACAGTTCCTGCGTTCAAGCCCATGTTGGGCTCTGTGCTGATGGCTTGGAGCCTGGATCCTGCTTCGGATTCTGTGTCTCCCTCTCTCTCTGCCCCTCCCCTGCTCATCCTCTCTGTCTCAAAAATAAATTAAAAAAAAAAAACAGTTAAAAAAATTCTAAATGAAGGGAAACTCTTCTATCCTAATTGAGAACAGAGTCAGAGAAGGTTATGGGCAAAAACAGACTAATTTCCAAATACAGCATTTTATCCTCATAGAGAGCCCCTTTAGCAAGCTCACATCACTTTGGACTTTGAATTCTTTGCTCAGTAGTTTCTTTCACCTCCACTACTGGATCAGCATTTATTCTTCAAGTTCTCTTCCTTTTCATGATGACGAACTGAACTAAAAATTTAAAAACAAAAGGTATGCATGTATACTAGAAAATGTGTTTGAACATCAACATAAAGTTAAATATAGTAAAAATATGATTTCCTATTATGAACAACTAGTTGCCCACCAATTGGCTAACAGAGATAAAATGGACCAAATCCTTGAAAGGTAGAAACTGTAAACTTCAGAAGGAGACATTCATAAACTGGATACACCTACATCTATTAACTGAATCAAAAACTAATAACCTTCCAAGAAAGAAAGCACCAAGCCCAGATGGTTTCACTGGTGAATTGTACCAAAGACTGAAGAAAGAAATGACACCAAGCTTCCACAATCTACTCAAGAAAAGAGAAGCAGAAAGAACACTAACTCATTCCATGAAAACAGAATTTCCCTAATACAAAAACTAGGTGAAGAAATTATAGGAAAGGAAAACTACAGACCAACATCTCTCGTGCACAAAGATGCAAAAATCCTCAACAAATATTAGCAAATCAAATGCAAATATAAAAAGAATGCCACAACTGAGTGAGATTTATTCCAGATACAGAAGTCTGGTTAATATTTGAAAATCAATCAGTGTAATTCACTACATCAGTAAGCTAAAGAAGAAAACTCACATAATCATATCAACTGATATAGATAAAGCACTTGACAAAGTCCAACACCCATTCACGATAAAAACTCTCAGCAAAGAAAGAATAGAGAGGAAATTTCTCAATTTCTCAATCAAATTAAAGCATAACTATAGTATATATATATATATATATATATATATATATATATATATATACTGCTAACATCATACTTAATGATGAAAAAGTAGATATTCCCCCCTAAGACTGAGAATAAAGCAATTTGTCCTCTCTTGCTACTCCCATTCAACACCATACTACAAGTCCTTGCAATAAGACAAGAAAAGGAAATAAACAGTATATAGATGGAAAGAAAGAAATAAAACTGTCTTTATTCATAAATGACAGGATTATCTATGTAGAAAATCTGAAAGGATTGACAAAACAAAAAAACGACACTGAAACTACTAAGCAAGTATAGAAAAAGAAAGATTTCAGGATACAAGATTAATAGACAATGGCCACTTTCAGTCTTATATAACAGCAATTGGAATTTAAAACTATGAAACAATATCATTTACAAAAGTACCCAAAATAAGTGAAATACTTGAGGATAAATGTAACCATATATAAGCAGGATCCATATGTAAAGAACAAAAACTCTGAGGAAAGAAATCAAGGAAAAGCTACATAAATGGAGACATATTCCATATTCATGGATTGGAAGATTCAGTATTCTTAAGATGTTAATTCTCTTCAATCTGATCTATAGACTCAGTGTAATTCTAATCAATATCACAGCAAGCTATTCTATAAATAAAAACAAAGTGATTCTAAAGTTGATATGGAAAGATCAAAGTAAGACCATCACACTACTGAAGATGAAGAACAAATTTGGAAGAAACTCTACCCAGTTTCAAGACTTACTATAAAGCTACAGTAATCAAGACAGTGTGGTATTGGTGGAAGAACAGATACATAGATCAATGCAACAGAACAGACTACCCAGAAATAGACCCACATAAACAGACTCAACCAATGTTTAATAAGAACAAACGCGATTCTTAGTATGACTAAGAAGGTTGTGGTCAGCCTTACTACAGAACTCACGGTATGTCCTTAGACACAACCCATGGCCTGAAACACAGTATTTAGCCACAGCCCTCAGTAAATCAAACACAGAAACAAGACTTGAGAGAACCTCTTGAGGTGCTAACTGACCTGACATGCCTTTTCTACAATCAGCCTACTGAGGTGAGGCTTCCTTGATTATGAGACTCATTCCAGTCAAATAAAAGTAATACATTCACTCTCTTTTGATAAGGGAACTCTAGCAATGGGAAGTTTCAGAATAATCAGAGATCTTTCATTTGTTATCTTTTTTTTCTTGTGGCCATTTGAGTTTTTACGTTCAAATGGCCAAATAAGAAATCAAGCTATATCCAAATCATAATGCTACCAGGTATCTAAGAGAATATTAAAAGAGATGCATCAGAGCCCAAGAATCGTTGGGACCAATGGCATGAACACAGACGTGGTCACTTGGGAGAAACTTAAGATGACCCTGTTCTCTGACAAAGTTAATGGGGCCAATGTAGAACTGGAGATATCTGCTTTAGTTTTAGCCTTCTTTTGTCCTTTTTTGGAAGCAATGACACAACCTGCTTATGCCGTCATTACGTTGGCATCGATGATGTGTCATTCCAAGAGCAGAAGAAAGAACATCTGAAAAAGAAAACGCAAAGGATGTTTATAATGAGAAAATTATATATTGAAGAGGAAGGCAGCAGTTCTTGACAATATTACAAGAAAACTCAGAATAGCAGCAATTTTTCTTGTTAACAGCACTGGAAATAAGAGAGCAGCAGTATTTTGGTGAGCCTGATATTTTTGTTTAGGAAGAAGTTGCCAAGAAGGTAACAGGAAAATTTCAGACTTCAGGAATTAGGCTCATCGGTCACATGTAACATCCTCCCCAGGAAGAGAGACAGAGAGTTGTCTGAACTTTTCAAAAAAGCGAAAGGAACTGACCTAATCCATGCTTTTTATTTGTTCAGATTCTGAAACCTAACTGGTGCAAATGTCTTTATAGGAAGTGAAGTCTCCTTGGTGACTTCCGGTCTCATTCTGGCTTCACCCCTTCCAAGCGCTGGGTCTTGAGACCAAGTCCTAAAGGTCTCCGAGCCTCAACTTCCTCATTTATAAAACAGAGAAAACACTACTTATTTCCCAGGGGTGGTGGAAAGATCAGAAAGGGCACCTAATACAGTGCCCACCACACAGCCAGCGTTTTACCCTCATGGCAGCTGCTGTTCACCAGGCCTCATAGACCCTCTTCTGTTCCACCACACGTGTCCCATCTCAGGTTTCCCGTTTTACATCCCTTTTCAAACGATGAGTGTCGAGGGGCACCTGGGTGGCTCAGTCGGTTAAGCGTCCGACTTCGGCTCAGGTCACGATAGTGCAGTTTGTGAGTTCAAGCCCTGCACCGGGCTCTGTGTTGACAGCTCAGATTCTGTGTCTCCCTCTCTCTCTGCCCCTTCCCCCTCTCTCTCTGCCCCTTCCCCGTTTGCGCTCTCTCTCTCTCTCTCTCAAAAAGTGAAAAAACATTTTAAAAATTTATCAAACAGGGGCGCCTGGGTGGCTCAGTCAGTTGAGCGTCTAACTTTGGCTCAGGTCATGATCTCATGGTTCATGGGTTCAAGCCCCACATCGGGCTCTGTGCTGACAGCTGGGAGCCTGGAGCCTGCTTCCGATTCTGTGTCTCCTTCTCTCTCTGCCCCTCCCCTGCTCATGCTCTCTCTGTCTCTCAATAATAAATAAACGTTAAAAAAATTTTTTTTAATTAATCAAACGATGAATGTTGGGATTTCCACAGAGACATGGAAATGGGTCTCCCCACTAGCATTGTCTGTTGGATTATTTTCTTCCTCCACGCAGTCACATGGGTAGGCTGTGCCCTTCCTGCAAATGGCAGAACCATTTGTCAGATCATTCTTGAAACTTTACTCGGGGGGTTGCCTTCAGTTCAAACTTTCACCCAGACAAACCTCTCATTGTGTTATAGGAACCCCCTGTTTTTGACCAGTATGGCCACATGCAGTTTGTTAAATCCCTTCTTTACTCAATATTTAACTGAACACTTCCTAGGTGTGGAGAGCTAAGCTCCACTGAGTATTTATTCAAATAAAACGGATAAGGTCCCAGCATCTTGGCACTTACAGAATAGTAGAGAGACCAACACTAAATAAGAATCAAGTGAATAAAATAAATATATATAGCAGTCCTCTCTTATCCACAGGGGAGATGTTCCAAGACCCCCACTGGATGCCTAAAACTGGCATTTGGCAGATAATACCAAACCCTACACATGCTATGTCTTTTCCTGTACACACATATGGTAAAGTTCAATTTATAAATTAGGCACAGTAAGGGATGAACAAAAATAACGAATAAACTAGAACAATTACAACAATCTACTGTAACACAAGTCATGTGAATGTGATCTCTTTCTCTCAAAATATTTTATTGCCCTGCACTCACTCCTCTGATGCCGGGAGATGATACGGAGCCTACGTGATGAGGTGAAGGGAGGTGAACAATGTAGGTGTTGTGACAGAGCGTTAGGCCACCACTGATGTATCTGACACGTCATCAGAAGGAGGGTCATCTGCTTCCAGATGGCGGTTGACTGCACATAGCCGAAACCATGGAAAGAAAAACCACAGCTAAGAGGCGGGGGTGGGGGGAACTACTGTAATTCTACATGGTGACAAATGCTATAAAGAAAATGAATATAAGGAGCACCCGGGTGGCTCAGTCGGTTAAGCGTCTGACTTCCGTTCAGGTCATGATCTCAAAGTTCGTGAGTTCGAGCCCCACATCAGGCTCTGTGCTGAGAGCGCAGAGCCTGCTTCGGATCCTCTGTCTCCGTCTCTCTCTGCCCCTCTCCCCTGCTCACTCACTCTCAAAATTAAACATTAAAAAAAAAAAAAAAGAAAATGAATAGGACACAGTAGTAGAGAATAATTATAGAGGAAGCTCCTATTAGATCACAGTGAATGGGAATCTCTTTTTTTTTGTTTTTAATGTTTATTTATTTTTGAGAGAGAGGGAGACAGAGTGTGAGCAGGGGAGGGGCAGAGAAAGAGGGAGACACAGAATCTGAAGCAGGCTCCAGGCTCTGAGCTGTCGGCACACAGCCCAGCATGGGGCTCAAAACTCACGAACCATCCGATCTTGACCTGAGCCAAAGTCAGACACTTAACCGACTGAGCCACCCAGGCGCCCCGGGAATCTCTTAAATGCAGAGGGGAAATGACTTCAGTGTTTTAAGCTGGGGAGTGACAAACCTGGATTTACATTTTCCAACAGGCACTCAGGCTGCTCTGTGGACCAATAAACAATGTGCCAGTGTGTGTGTGGACACCAAGAAGGAACCTCTTACAGACAGCCAGGCAAGAAACCATCTGAACTTGAACGAGGGGAATCCCACTAGGAGCTATAGAGAGAAGTATATGCATTTGAGAGGTATTTTTGAAATAAAAAAGGCAGAATGAGATGTTGAATGTGGGGAGTAGAAAAGAGAGAATCCAGGATAACTCCCGGCACAGGTGGATCTGTCTTAAGGGAGCTTAAACTTCAGGTTCCTTAGGACCCCACCCAAGGCTTCGGCGAGGGTCCTAGCAGAAAGTTCCTATGGCCATATTGTTGTTAATATTTGCAAAAGTAAGATACCTGTGCTCAGTTTTTGAGATGAAATGTCTTCTGGTTACATAAGCCTTAAAACCTCTATCCACCTGTTTCCAGCTTTGAGCTTTAACCACCAGGTGGATAGGGCTCCCCCTTTTCGGAGATAAGGTGCAACTCAGCTGGGAGGGCTACAGCCCCGTCTGCACATGGGAGAGGGCGTGTCCACCAGGCATGCAGGGCAGCAGACCCCTAAATGGCTTCCGGATCTTTCCAAACATCGAACCCACTTTCAAAGAAAAAAAAAAAAATACTCCACCATTGACAATATTCAGCTTCTAAATTAGTGATTCTTGCTATTTTAAAAGTATCCTTAATGATTTAGAAAACGTACAGCCTTATCCTCTCAGAAAATGCACTTACACCTGACAGTTTAATTCACCGTGAGCCGAGAGCCCATCTATTTTCCAAACGCAGTCCCCGCTCCACGGGGGAGGCAGAGGGTAGATACTCCATTTTCTCAAGACTGTCCCGACGGGCACAACTTTCTTTCAAGTGTGACTTTTGGAATGTTTGCTCACAAGCAGCCACATTGCCCCACAGTTCCACCTTAGTCCTGAGACAGCTGTACATCGGAAGACACTTGGCAGTGACACGGTTTCAGTGCGTCAACCTTCTGAGCGTGTGTCTTTTCCAAGCACATTTCTCATCTCTGGCGTGTTCCCGGGCAACGCTAGTTTCAAGAATTGGATGTATTTCCTACCCTCAGTAGCATGTGCTGTGTTTCAAGAGCAGCAGCCGGTCACCGGATGAAATTCCTGAACACCAAATACCGCTGTGCAGAACCTCTTTCGCTGGCCCCCTCCCCGGGTATCACTCACTCATCCCGTTGTTTATTTACTGGGGACTAGTACAATGCCTCTGCCTTTTTTGCCCGATTCCAGGATGAACCTGGGAACCGGAAGGCCTGGTAGATGCTCCTCCCCCACCCTGCTGGTAGGAAAAGGAAAGTGCCATTTATCAAATCATCAAACAAACCACCAATGCAAATCCCGTGAGGACCTAACTTCAGCTGCCTTTGACGACAGCAGTATCTGCAAGATTTGCCTGTGGGACTCCATCGCGATTTCCTGGGCAAGCCCCCCGCCCCTCCATCACCCCCACTGGACAGAACGCTTCTGGAGGACAACGGCGTCCACGAGCCTACGTTTGCGACATGCACTCTGCACACGGTAAATATGGAACAGACACAAAGGGACTCAATGATGAAATTGATTTGGCCATTCGACCTAAATACCTAAATGCTAAATCTGTGGTTTATCAATTTTGTTTTGTTTCTCCACTATCATTTTTTTTAGGCACCGGCTACCCGCAGGAACTTTACCAGGCATGTCTCACAAATGGTCTTGCTGACTGATTGTGAGAATGATGCTGGTGACATTGTCCCCATTTGGCTGATGAAAAGACAGAGGTTTTGAGGAATTCTGTAACTTGCCCCACTTACCGAGCATCCAAGAAGGCTTGTCCCACTGCCAAACTCATGCTCTTTCCACTGTCCACACTCACTCCTTCGCTCTCTCCGCTGCTGGTAACCTGACCTCTTGAATGTCTGCTAGACGCTCCAAGCTTCATCCTACCTCAGGGCCTTTGCACTTGTTCTCATGCCCAGAAGGCTATTCTCCCCACAGTGGTCTATACACTTCCCTCTTCATCCACTTCTCTATGATTTCTTCATAGAGGCCATTCCTGACCACTCTATCCAAACCGCTTTTTCCCCTGGCCATTTCCTATTCCTCTGCCCTGTTTTGTATTTAGTTACGGCACTTAGCACTACCTGCCAGTATGTCACACTATGCGATACGTCTTGAGTTCAACTCTTTCCGAAAATTTTAGAGTTTAAGACACTGGTTAACTGGCTTCAGATGACTTAATTTTGTAGCTATTGGGGTTTTTTTTCTCCATTTGTTTTGTGTTTGTAAGTGACATCTTCCCATTTACCAGTTGATACGGTTTAAGCAGCTAATAGAAGATGCCAGAACGAAGGCGTGTGAACAGCATCACCACCCTTGTGGGACCCTTTACTGCGTTCTTTTTGATTGGTGGGCATTTATTATTTTCTGCTTCTTCTTTCATTGCTATCTGCACCACTTTCCACCCCAACGTTAACTAAAAACTAATCCACAAAAATATTAAAATGCGATATGTTCCCTAAGCCTTGTTTTCATTGATCATCTTTATGTCCTTGCCAGTAAATTTTTTTGGCACTTGTGTTAACTTTGCATTCAATGAGAATTGATGGACTGAAGGAGCACGAATCTGGCTGCAATCAAAATTTCACAAAGGGGTGTAATTAATACCAAAAACAGCAATCAGGGCGCTAGCTGGCATTTAATGGGTCTGTGCTACGTGCAAGGCAGGGTCACACGTGCTTTACGGGTGTTTGCAAACCATCCTTACAGCAGGCCTATCCTGTAAGTGCTGTTATTCCCCCACACAGATGAAGATGTTGAGGCCCAAAAGTTGGAAAAACGTGGTACGTGGCGGTGGCAGAATTTGAATCCTGGCACTCTGGCCTCACGTGTCCGTAGCCGTTCTGTAATCACACTGCTGCTTCTGGGGCCGCTACTGGTTTTCTGCCCCGTTGGAGTCATCCTTTAGGAACTCATAAACACGGGTAGAGAGTTGAGCAGACAGACCCAGAGGCCTGATGCACAGCGAATCAGTGTTAGTTAGGTGAGTCCTGAGAGCTCCTGCTTATCTGGTGCATCTCTAAATGTTTACACGTTTCATAAAGTCTTGTGACGTTCCCATCAACGCTGAGAGACAGGTGCCATTATTATGCTCATTTTCGTTTAAAAAAATTTTTTTTAAAGTTTAGTTATTTATTTTGAGAGAGAGCAAGGGAAGGACAGAGAGAGGGGAAGAGAGAGGGAATCCCAAGCAAGCTCTACACTGTCAGCACAGAGCCCGATATGAGGCTCAGTCCCACGAACCGTGAAATCAGGACCTGAGACGAAACCAAGAGCCGGATGCTTAACTGACTGAGCCACTCAGGTGCCCTCCCCCCCCATTTTAATGTTTATTTATTTTTGAGAGAGAGAGAGCCCAGCTGGGGAGGGGCAGAGAGAGGGAGACACAGAATCCGAAGTAGGCTCCAGGCTCCCAGCAGTCAGCACAGAGCCCGATGTGGGGCTCGAACCCGCGGACCATGAGATCATGACCTGAGCTGAAGTGGGATGCCCAACCGACTGAGCCACCCAGGCGCCCCTCCTATTTTAATTTTAAAGAGACAGAGGCAAGGAAAGGATAAATCATGTGTCCACACTTGCCCAGTCGGTAGAAGGGGAGTGAGGCATCGAACCCTGGATATTCGGTCCTAACCCCCTGCCTCCTCTTGGTCCTTCACAGACGGAAGCATCTTGTTAAGATGCAACACTTCATGGTGACTTTTTATTTATCTTTTTCCTTTTTTCGTCTAGGAAGCTCGAGGGACAGACTGTGCAAGGAGCCTTTAAGCCATGAATGCTCTTTAAGACTTAGAACAGTAAAAAATAATAGGAGAGTAAGGGAAGAGAAACAGTTCTCATAAATCACGGTGGGTTTTTTTCCCCCTTTGTCTGAGCATTTCCAATTGGCGTGGAGTTTCAAGAACAACAAGTTTTTAAATTTGTGGGGGATTTAGATTCAATCAATAGCCTCAATTTTCACATTATTAAAGTAATTCTGAACCTGTCAAGAATTCTGACCCATAAACCTTGTCTGTGTGTTGGAGCGGGACCGGCCACAAAACAGTCAAAAATCTCGCTTTTCAATCCACTTCCATCAACCGGATAGGAATGGCCACCCACCTCTGCCAGAGTAACTCAGCTCATTTGTGATAAGAATTAGAAGAGAAGCCTTTTGGGGATCAAGACCTGTTGGCCACAGAGGATGAACCATCACAGCCATGTCTTTGAATGTGTTTTTAAGCGCAGTCCTGTCGCCATTAGAAAATAACTGGAACTTGGCAACAAACTCCCATGTCATGGTGAAAAAGAAAACTGAAATACTCCACAGTTTGTAGGCATTTTGACACAGAATTGAAAGGTCAGGTAGCAAAGCGCTTCACAAAATTAATGTGTGCAGGGAAGGGGGGGGCTTGTTAAAATGCAAATTCTAATTCAGTAGGTCTGGGATGGAGAGATTTTATGTCCCTAATAATCTCCGAGGTGATGGGTCACATTTTGAATACAAAGCTCACATCGTGGGAAATGACAGGCTCTGAAATCAGACAGGTGGGGGTTTGAACCCCATCGCTGCCGACGCTGCTTACACGACCTTGAGCGAACCTTCTGCCTCTCTGAGCCTCCACCTCCTCACTGATCGAATTTACCTGACAAGACAGAAGCTACAATTATTGTGCCGTGCCTGGGAAAGAGCAGGAATTCAGTAAATACAAGCCGTCCCCATAATGATGCATATTATTAGGTTCATATTGATAATTATTATTATCTAAAAAGACTGAGGCAAAATGGGAGAAGATGTTCGAAATGAGGATATAAATGAGATCCCCAAATCCATCAGATAAAGTTCTTCTGTTCGTTTATTAAGCATTCTTCCGTGCCAGTCACGGCTTGAGAACTTTCCACGCATCGTGCTTATGACCGAAAGGGTAAATCATTTCATTTCATTATCACCAGGATCCACAAAGTAGGTGCTTAATACCATCTGCATTTGGCAGAGAGGGAAACTGAGGCTCAGAGTCTCTAAGTAACGTACCCAGGGTTTTATGGCCCATGAGTTAACAAAAGGGGGACTTGAATTTGGTTCTTATAGCTCCCAAGCTCTTGCTCTTAAACACTGATGAAGGGTCTTGAGTATACAGCTGGTGCCAAGCGGAGCAAGGTGGACTCCCGACCTTAGAGGAGGCCCCACCCTGGCCCCCCGTGTGAGGCTAGTTGAGTACAAATTGAGATGTATTTCCAATCAACAAAACCATTCAATTACTCTGAAGGAATCGGAAAGCCCCCCAGTGAAGCATCCACGTACACAGATTGGCAATGAAAGTCCCTGCATTCGGGTGTCTTTGGGAAGAATCTGGGTATATGCCGAGCTCCCCAGTTATTCTATAGAATCCTAGTTGCTCTGGAAGTAAGCAATTCACAGCACTCTGCCGGCATTCCCTTACCTATTAAATGGAGCCAGCTTCATGGAATTATTCCACTCCTTTTGTGTTAAATTGCTTTTCACATTTCCTCTAGTTCCTGCCTACGTAATCCTGAGTATTTCGTTCCCTGACTTACTGATGCTGCACACAGGTGAGAGACCCTAGCAAATAAAGCTCGGTTCTCTGATTGTTTGTATAACTCAGGGCTCTTTTTGCCACAAGTGACAGAAATTCAATTCAGACTAGTTTAAGAAAAAACCGAAAAAAAGCTATTTATTGACTCGCCTACCTGAGGAATCTATGGTGATGGGCTGGCTTCAGGAACAGCTAGACCCAGGGGCACAAACAATGTCACGAAGACCTAGTTTCTCCATCTGTCAGTTCGGCTTTCCTTTGCATTGGCTTAGTCGTCACGGGTCTTCTGATGATGGCAAATGACACACAGGAACTCTGCGCTTATGTTCCTATCACAGTGTGTGTTTCCGGAGACATCTGGACTTACTCCAATGGACTGATGTGGAACGTGACCTTGGGTCTCTCCTTGAACGGATCACCATGGCCAAGGGAATGAAATATGCTGACTGGCCACGACTTGAGCATGTGACCGCCCCTAATGAGCAGGGCTGGGTCATCCAGTGACTGTGCGGACTGGGCGTGGGAAGAGGAGGTCTACAAAAATGCTGTTGTCAAAACAAGAGAAAACAAATGCTAGACAAATGAAACCATCAGAAAGCGGCCATGGTGCTTATGGACAGGGTCTCACGAGACACCAGGAAATCGTAAGAGGATTGGAAGGAGCCGCAGCATCACACTGTCAGAGACGCGCCGGTAAGAGGATTTATCCCGTCTTCCACTGATGGCTGCTTCCGATCACATAATACGGATGTGACCGTGGTGTGCGTGAAGGGGACTTACGATGGTAGAGGATGCAGGCTTGTGCTGGAGGACAGGGTTGTGTTGTTGTTGTTGTTGCTGCTGCTGTTGCTTTTACGAGCGCTGTAACTCCTGGTCTAGAAAAGTACAGCTTATGTGACCGATGCTGGGTGTGGTCCCACCCACCTTCCCTATGGCCCACTGAGTGCCGGAAGAGGACAAAATTTCCTCAATCGGTACAAAAGTGACTCACCTTGGGGCGCCTGGGTGGAGGAGTCAGTTGAGCGTCCGACTCTTGGTTTCTGCTCAGGTCCGGATCCCAGGGTGTGGGATCGAGCCCGGAGTTGGGCTCCACACTGAGCATGGAGCCTGCTTAAGATTCTCTCCCTTTCTCTCTTTCTGCCCCTCGCACTCTCTCTCTCTCTCTCTCTCTCTCTCTCGCTCTCTCTCTCAAAAGAAAAAGGCAATTCGTCTTTATCATCTATCTTTTCAGGTTTCTCCAAGACCCCAAACAGCGGTGATTTCTGTAAATGAGGTACCTCCTTGAGCAAGCTAGTGGAGTATCCGTGCAGACTCTGGTGCTGACAGCTCTTGGCGACAGAACCCTTTCTGACTGCCACCAAGTCAGTCTGAAATGGAACCAAAAAAAAAAGGGGGGGGGGACACAAAGTATTTGGGTGTTTGCATGCGCATACACACATAGTTTTATAGAAATCATTTAGTTAAATGCAGTAGACCACCCAATGCTAAAGAGTTAAGCCAAAGGTAGAAACAGAAAAATTATTATGACCAGCACAAATTCTGCTTGGGGCCTCAGGGACCTGGGTACCATGGAAATAGTAATTGTATTCAAGGCTATTTTACATGATCCACATATCAATGAAGAAGTTTCATATTTGGGGAATTTAATGATCCACAGAAAATTGCCAGCAAGTTAAAATACTATATAGTGTTGATTACTGTATTAGATTTCCACCTCTTTTTCAGTTTGATCTCTTCACAAGGGACACCGAAGGACTGATGAACTTAACAAAAATTCTCTGGAAACCCAGCAGAGAGGGCAAGCCGAAGGTGAATGGCCCTGGAATGACTTTCCAGGACCATGACTTCTACCAAGTTAGCCCTCTTTGCTTAAGAACTCAGCGCTGCTATTAATTGTCAGGGGTGAAAACCCCAGTCTACTTGCTCAAGGGAAAAAGACAGTTTATTGCATAACTGGAGAACCCAAGGAAGAGTCTAGCTGTGTCAGGGACCCACGTCATGTCATCAGGAGACGGCGTCTCTCTCCCTTTCGGCTCAGCCTTCTACTGCACTCGTTTCATCCTTGGGTACATACTGCAGTCCCCAGAGGCTCCAGACTTACATCACTCCAGGCGAAGGACAGTAGGAAATAGATTCCATTGCTGGTAGTTCCCTCACAAGTCCTATGAGACCCTCTGAACAGGCCAACGTGGATCATGGGTCTCTTCTGGACCAATCACTATGGCCAGAGGATCTTGAGTCCCTGACTGGCCAGTTCTGCTTCACCGGATCCACCCTTGGACGAAAGAACACAGCTCCTTTTAATGGAGGAAGGGCTGTTTCCTCAAAGGAAATGCAGGATACTATCAACAGAAGAAAAGAAAACGCTTTCTTCACAGCCAAAGAAAATCGTGTCTATTAAAAAGAGTTTGGGGGCAAGGAAATCTTCCATCAAGGTCAAGAACAAATGGCTACCCAGAGACAGACAAGGAGAGCAACTATCTTACTTTTCCAGCCTCCCGTCCTTTCCCTGTCGTTTTACTGCTTGCGACCCGGCCCGCTTCTCACCTGTCTGAAAATCAAACCGCAGAGCCCCCCATTAGATGGACCTCTTTTCTTCAGAAAAAAAAACGACCCTGAATTTTGTACATGATTTCTCCTCTCTCTCTTAGGCAACTAAACCAACCCCTCCGAGGCCGTTTCAAGGAACTGGAAATCATACAGGTACTCGATGTTAGATCCAACGATAAGACTTCTGGAAGGCACAGTGAAGACAGCACGAATGGCGAATGCCCAGCACCCAGCGCTGTAGGCTTCATGAGGAGCATCGGAAAGGAACACAAGAAGAATGCTATAAATCAGAGTCGCTGTCCTTCTCACACAGAATGGAGAAAGTAATTTTTCTTCAGTAGGACACAGACTACCATACTGTCTTCAATAGACTTTCCCCTTCCTTAATCCAATTATCAGTGAACGAGTGAACCATTACTACAACTCACAGCAAAATTCAAAGACCTTTCATATCTTTTAGAAATCATGGCATTTTGTTTAATGTTTATTTTTCAGAGAGAGAGAGAACAGTGTGAGCGGGGAGGGGCAGAGAGAGAGACGCAGAATCTGAAGCGGGCTCCAGGCTCTGAGCTGTCAGCACAGAGCCAGACCCGAGGCTCGAACTCCCGAACCATGAAATCATGACCAGAGCCAAAGTCGGAGGCTTAACCGTCTGAGCCACCCAGGCGCCCCATAGCCTCTGACTCTCGATTTCAGCTCCAATCGTGATATCCTGGTTCATGGTTCAACCCCACATCGGGCTCTGTGCTGATAGTGTGGAGCCTGCTTTGGATTCTCTCTCTCTCTCTCTCTCTCTCTCTCTCTCTCTCTGCCCCTCCCCCACTTGCTCTCTCTCTCTCTCAAAAATAAAAATAAACTTAAACAAACTAAAGAAGAAGAATCAGTTTGCAATGTGAGTAACCACTCCCAAATCCAGGGATAACAAACAGGTATGTGCCAACTCTCCTTGATTCAGTGATCACCTAGGCCAGGGGTCAGCAAATTTGTTCTGTGAACACCTGGATGGTATGCATTTTGGCTCTGTGGGCCACACAGTCTGTCACAACCACTCAACCTTGCCTTTGAAGCACAAAAGCAGCCGTGGACAATATGCAGCCTAATGAACGGGGCTGTGTTCCAATAAAACTTTGTCCATATAAAAATAGACGATGGGCCGGATTTCGCCCCACGGGGCGTAATTTGCTGACCCCTGATCTAGAACGCCGTGTGGAGAAAGATTCTGAGGGTCTGTCTGAACTCAGGAGGAAGGACTGCCAAATCAGTCAGTGATGCCTGCCAAAGGCTCGGTAGAGAAAGGGCCGCGGCATATAACCACACGTCTGCTCTCCCTGCAAGGGCACGACGAGTTCCTTACTTCATCTACACGCCCGACATGTCCCCCGTGTCGGGAACTGTGAACCCGCAGCCCAGGGTGGAAGGTGTAGTGTGGGTTCTCCGTTGAGGTTAACTAACTGCCCCAGATAGGGATCAAGCCCACGACCTTGGCCTCATTAGCACCAGCCTTCACCAGCTGAAATAATCTTGCTACCGATCGGGCTACTGGAAAAGCAGGAAAAAATAATGCCCTTGTTCTTTTTAAAACGGTAGCGACTCACACTGGGAAAACGATCATTAGGGGAACCAAGAGTTAGCGTCTGTCCCGATTTAACTTCGTGTCATTAGCTATCCTTGGCTCTCTTAGTTCAGGGGCTGTGGACTAATGAAACTTATAATAAGCGTGATACACCTTCCATAAACACAGGCTGCCGTTACCTCCTCTGCGAGGCATGTAATGCACTATTTAGTAAGAAAGCCAGAAATGATTTCCAAACTATATAATATGGGGAAGATGAAAAGCACAGGAATTCATAACGCTGTGGATTTTTTTTCCTCTTCCAACCATGTCATCGATGGAGATTTAAAAAAAAACAACAACTTTTTTGGGGCGAAGAGATTTAAAACGAAAACAGAGAACCAGGCATTTCAAATATTTTAATTATACCTGTTGCTTTGGAGGGGGTCTTTATACAGATTACAAAGGAGTGTAGGAAGCATCCACAGAGTGGATGAACCGATGAATAGAAATGCAGGAAAAGTAAGCAGGCCTGGCTTCTTCACGGGCATGTGGCCCACACATCACCCAGGGCGTAGTGCATATTAGGACCCCTGCGTTCACAAGGGCCCCGTGCTTGGCTCAATGCTCACCGGTGGTCATCTGGAAATTCTTAATAATTTTTGAACACGGGCTCCACATTTTCATTTTGTACTGGGCCCCACGATTATGTAGCAATACTGATGCATGAGTTACTAAATATAATCTCGTTCCAGTCTCTTCAATACCATTGGTGAAAGGGATCCAGGGATCATGTCATTCTTGCATTCATTCCTTATTTCTTTCATTTTTTTTTTTATCATTTATTCACTCAATAGTGAATCTTTGAAGGCTTCCTCTGTGTCCCCCACTGTTGCAAGTTCTGTCTAATCTGATCATTGACACAACTCCGTACAAAGGAGAAACAGAGACTCAGGACATACATAAGGCCACATGGCTGCAAATGTCAGATCTGGCCCATAGCCTCTAGCCTGTGGAATTCTGGAGGCTGTTGTTTTGGTTTTTTTTAATGACTTTTCAAACCTCACCCTAGAAAAGTCTCACATGTGGTTGTATGCTCTCTTCACATTCTGTGTTCCCTAGATTCCTCAAAGTACTGCCCCCAAAGAGGGACCCTCAGCCTCTGTGGGGGCACCTCTCCGATTCAAGTTAGGTGAGAACAGCATCACAGGACGATCACCTATGTCACGTCAAAAGTCCACTTCAAGGAAGCTGTGTAACAAACACACAAGTTAATGGTACACTTAAAGTGCCAGGCCCCAGGAACCAGAGGTGATTGGAAAACAGCACTGCCTGCCTGGGCCTCCCTACTCACAGATAAAAGCTGAAATCCGGCCAAAGAGCCCTTGGGACTCCCCGTCACACTGTTCCCAAATTGTCCCTAAGAATGGGAAAAACAAAACCCTCATTTTACTGTTTTACTGAGGTAGATATTTTCAAGCTTACAGATTAAAAAAAATTTAATGTTTATTTATTTTTGAGAGAGAGAGAGAGAAAGAGAGAGACAGAGTGTGAGCAGGGTAGGAGCAGAGAGGGAGACACAAATCTGAAGCAGGTTCCAGGCTCTGAGCTGTCAGCACAGAGCCCGACGTGGGGCTCGAACCCACGAACCGTGAGGTCATGACCTGAGCCGAAGTCAGACGCTTAACCGACTGAGCCACCCAGGCACCCCTCAAGCTTACAGATTTTTGAAGCACGAGGTATGTCCTGTTCAGAATTTTAGAGCCTTATGCTATTAACATAAACAACAAGATAAAATGGCCTCTTCAGAAATCTCTACTGAAAAACCTGAGGATCTGGGGCAAGCCTGCCCCCCGCCAGCACGACCATCAGACTCAATGCCTTCTGGCAGGGGCCAGACATTTTAACAGGGCCGCGTTTCCAATTAACATTTCTTTTTTTTTTTTTTTTTTTTTTTTTTTTTTTTTTTTTTTTTTTTTTGTTTATTTATTTTTGAAAGACAGAGTGTGTGAATAGGGGAGGAGCAGAGAGAGAGGGAGACACAGAATCCAAAGCAGGCTCCAGGCTCCGAGCTGTCAGCACAGAGCCCGATGCGGGGCTCGAACCCATGAACCGTGAGATCGTGACCTGAGCCGAAGTTGGACGCTCAACCGACTGAGCCACCCAGGCGCCCCAAGAGAATTTCTTCCAACAGGGCGAGAGAAATAGGATTGGGCTCTCCCACACTAGCTTACTCGCAGCTTTTACCCTCGAAGAGTTAACACTGAACACACTTCCTGCCGGCACTGTGCCACCTGCGTGTTTCCTTGGTGGGGCAGGAGGTTTCCTGAATCCGGTCAAAAGAGAACTTCGGGGCCAATTAGAGATATTCTGAATAACTCAAAGCGTCCCCTGGCCCTAAATGGCCCGGAAGTGAGTCACCTAGGGCTGTCCGGAGTCCCCACATCCGACCCCAGCAACAGATCACTATGCATTTGGCCAAAGGAGTCAGAGCTGGCAACACTTCCCCAAAACAGAGCGTCTTGGTGTCGTTTGTACAAGACGCTTTGCTTTCCTGCCGTAGCCTCAGGACACAGCAGAGCGTCCAGTATATAAGATGCTCAATAAATACGGACTGGATCAATGGCTGAATATATTAATTAACTAGCTAATTAGTTAATTAACTAATTAAAGCACTTTTTGTTTTCTTAGCTAAAAGTGATCATGTCCCGAGTTGCTGGAAGCTCTTCCTAGCCACTCGGCCAAGCTTGGCCAGATGCGAGGAAGCTGTCTCACAGCACTGTGAACAAATAGTGAAAGTGACCATTCCTTGAACGCCTACTCTCTCCTCCATGCTTTCCAGGTACCATCTTATTTCATGCTTATGGCAATCTGTGACATAGGTCTGATTTTTACCCCTATTTTACAGCAGAGGCAAATGAGACCGGACACACCAATTAGGAAAAACCAGACTCCTGGAGAGGAGACAAATTTTGTGGGAAATATATTCGGCTGGGGACTCTTTTTATCAAAAAGAAGACAATATTGCCAATACAAAATTGGAGTATTTAATGTTGCTTGAGAAAAATAATCACAATGATTTGCTGGAGACTTAGAGAGTCACGCCCCTTTCTTCTAAGATCTCTTCAGCAGTATCAGGACTGCAGCACAGAAATACTTCCTGATTGCACCACGACTTCCCCTTCTCCCTAGAACATTCCACAAACTCATAGAAACACAGTGGTCCATGCAAGAGAGGAGCCTTGATGCCTGAGCTTCAGTAGCCTCAGGGTAAATCGTCTCTGCCTAGATCTAATCGCTCTGAACCCTTGTTTCCTCATCCATAAAATGCGATTACAACAGTGCCTATCTCACAGGGTTGTTGGGAGAAGTAAGATTTTAGTACACATAAAAGTACTTAGAATAGTGTTGGACCCTAGAGAGAAGAAAGAAAGAAAGAAAGAAAGAAAGAAAGAAAGAAAGAAAGAATAAAGGAAGGATGGAAGGAAGGAAGGAAGGAAGAGGTGGGGGGACAGACAGAGGGACAAACAGTCTTGGCAAATGTGTGACGCTTTGATAAGTCCTTCAAACCTGTTTCCAGAGCACCTGGTTGACAATGTTCAGTGAAAGACCCAAGTAAGAAACGGGAATCTGTGTAGAAGAGCCTGAGCCTAAATCTCGCAGCATGTCAGTGACACAGGGGTGACGACGACGATGAATGATTGCCATCTGTTGACTGTTTACAATGTCCACTTATAGATCAGCTCTATAACCCTTGCCCTGGTTCACCCACAGATGTGTGGGCTGGTTAACACATGGTTAGCAAAAATTACGAGGCAGATGCTCTGCCTCGCTTCTCAACTTCAGACTTTTGAAAAAACTCCACCACTGGCTCATGAGGGAAGATGAGGGAGTGGCTCTTAGAAGTGGAGGCTGGTGGGATACTGAGTTAATAAGCACACGGACACCAGCCCTTGTGAACCTCCACGTAGGTCCCTCTTCCGCGTACAGATCATGACTACGGGACAATTACTCCCCCTCCCCCACATCTGTCAAGTAAGGGTGACTTTACCTGTCTTCCAAGTTTGTTGTGCAGATTACACGAGATGTTTTGTGCAAAGTACCTGCTGGGGTCTGCACGGAGTAATGCTTAATTATTAACACTTCTGCAAAGGCATAGAAATATACTTTCCCTCTTGCCCAATAACTGAACTCTAGAGAATTTTTCCTAAGAAAAATTAACCAAAGAATAAAACTATAGGAACAAAGATATTCCTTGTGGGATAATCTGCATTTATGCTATTTTTTAGAAAAGGATTAAAGATGCTTGTTATCTATAATAGCAAATAACTGGAGACAACCTAATTACTCAACAGCAAGGTAATATTGAAGGTAATTATGGCACATCGATATGATAGAATATTATGAGGACATTAAAAATGATAATTATGACAACAGCATAGTGACATGGAAACATGTTATGTTTGCATAACATACATGTTTGTTACGCATAACAATGTTATGCAAGAGAGATGGAAAATGACACATCTGTTCCGAACTAACTGGGACTACATTGGTCTCGTTCACCAAAGTGCAGCTGGTACCTAGTACGGGGTTAAGCACTAGACAAACGTACTGACCGTGGACCTGGACTTGGAAAGTCAGATGCAACAAAATTAAAACGGTAACATGGTAGTAAAGGGTGTTTTCATTATTTCCACAGTCAAAAAGAAGGAAGCAAAGAAGAAAGGTACGGAGGAAGCAGAGAAAGGAAAGAAGGGAGGGAGAACGGGCTTCAGCCTCTCTGTGACACTGAAAGCCACTATGACATGATGTTAGGAGCTGAGACCTTGGGGTCACATGGACTTACATGTGAATCTCAGCCCCCACCCCTGGCATCTGCCTGCCTGAACAAGGTGGACAAGTTATACAATTTCTTTTAAATCAAGCACACACAGGCGTAAGATAGATCAACAAAAGCACCGTCTCTTGGGAATACCATGAAGATTAGATAATTCATTAGATAAGCCCCGACGATGGTACATAGTAGACGCCAATAATGGTAACCGCTTTTGATATGACCACTGGCATCATTTTACCAACCTACGAAAGAAATCTTCTAAGCCTCTAACATACAGCAAAGGAAACAAATAATGCTAAAACTCCCCAGGCAGACCCCAGGAAGGAGCCATCCAACAGCACTAAGGGACACTGGTGCTCCCCACCTGTCTGGAGCCCCTTCGTGGTATCAGAGAGGGAGGGACAGAGAAATCTTCCAGTTTAAGGAAGTGTCTTCTCACAGATTCACTAAACCCACGTATTTTCTCATCAAACACTTACTTTCACAGACCAGCTGCAATGGCTCCATCCACAGAAATAATTAACATGCCCCTGGCAGCCTTTATTGATATTCGGTTTATAAAGCAGTGACCTAGAGACAGGGCATCTCTTGCAGATTAATGGCTCACAAGGGTCATTACTGGTGCAAAGGCACTTCCAGGGGCCACGGATTCCTTTCGACTGGTTGTTAGCCCACAGTTTCAACTACCAAATGCTTTGTGCACACAAGGGTCTCCATTAGCAGTTGGAATGTGCATGCGATAACAGGATTTGCTTTCATACGCCCCACTGTGCATTTTTCAAAGCAAGGAGAGAGGGGCTTAGTATTGGAATCAAATATTTATTCATGCTGGAAATCTTTGCACAAAACAACCCCGTTCTGCTTATACCCAGTACAACGTCTCCATCCCCACCGTTGAGATGGCTTATGCTTGGCCCAAATCCATTCTCCTTTCTTCTTTGCTAACAGAACACCGATTATATTCTGAGTGAAACTGCTCAGCCAAATGACCACATTTCCCAGCCCTCCCGGCACCTGGGGTAGGTACTGTGATATAAGCAGAAGTCACTTTGTGGGACATCTGGGAAAACTCTGGTGCTGTCTTTTTCCAGATTCCTACCCGGAGCACCAGCAGGCAGCTCGTGGCCTTAGGAGATGTTAAAGACAGCAGAGCCAAAAGCTGAAGGAGCCAGGGCACCTGCTGACTTTCTGCAGCTGCTACCCAACAACCCTCATTGGCCTACCTGCGGCCTTCTTTTAGGTGTGGGAGAAAAAAAAAAAGTCAAGAAATGTGAAGGGTCCAATATTTCACCCTTCTCACAAGACAACCAGTGAGCCTGCCCGTTTCAAGGATCCTGGCAGAAGAAATGAGACTCCTAGGTCAGAGACAAAGGAATTTACTGCTCACAGTGTGGCTCATGGTCACCTCTGTTTCCCTGCCCCGCCCCCAAGTCCACAGACGGGGAACAGCCCCGGCGGATTTCATGCAGGCAGTAGCTTTGCATCACAGCTGGGGAACCCTAGACTCAGGAAACCTGATTATTTTTTTATTACTGGCTGTAAACAAATCTGTCCAACGTTTACCTTATAAAGGGACATTATCTTTATTCTACTGCACAGCAAAACACATCTTCCCCTTGCCCCAGAGGGAGACACTATCCTTCAAAGCTGTTTGCAACAAATATTCTGGAGAAGACACTCCAGAACAAAAGCGGTCAGTGCCTCTGCTCACAAAACACGAGAAAGACCCGTGGAGAACCACCTCCCCACAATCAGCATCTATTTGTTCAAGCCATCGTTATTTCCAGTCTGCGTTACCAGCCACTGAATGGAAACCCTCACCAATTCTTTTAGTGGCTGCACGGTCTTGTCGTTTTCCTTTACACATAATAGAATGCTGGTCACATGAATCTCTTCTAGATCCAGAGGCCACGTAAGGCAGAAGAACGCATATGGGCTAACTCTGGAACCAGACTGCCTGGGTTCGGATCCCAGTGACACCGTTCATGAGCTGTGTGGCTTAGGCAAGTTACTTAACCCCTCCGTGCTCGGTTTGCTCATCTAAACAGCAAGGATAATGACAGCAGGTGCCTCACAGTCTTTCTGAGAATTAAGTATTAACATAAATAAAGCACTAGATAGTGCCTGGCAGCGTGAAGTGTGAGCTGTGAATGGAGAACATAGCAGGCGCAAGCAACAGTTTGGGAATCACACACACAGGAGAGTGGTGTTGTGTTGGCGTCTCGAGCAGTTCAAAATGGCTTTATCCTGCAAAGTAGCAGGCCTGCCTCCGGAGGGCTCCCAGGACAGAGAAGGAGAAGGCTTGCGAATTGCACAGCACAATGCCTGGGACTGGTGAACGCTCCTAACAAAACAGCTGTTGTTGCCATTACCGTGCGTTTTGTGTTAGACTTCAGATCTACCCTTTAATCATTTAGCGACATCAGAAGACCTTTGTACTTCTTACTTTATCACATGAATATTTTTAGTCGAACATTATTAAATTTCTCTGATTGCAGACCCTTTTAATCTTCCAGCTTCGTTCTGACAGAGGTCACCTGGGGTCGCCCCAAACTCATCAAATTCTCCCATCAATTCAATTGCATCATAGAAAGACACAGGTTCTCAGAGCTAACCATTTTCATGCTTCCGAATGGGTGAAAAAGATTTGGTCTTTCTTTTTAAAAGGTCTCTGAACCCCATTTGTTCTACATAATACTTTATGAGAAGGATCCAAGTGCTAATTGAAAGCATTTCATTCCCCATATATTAAATAAAAATGAGATCTGAACTGCTCATCTACACTAAAATCCTCCAATGCTACTCACATTTTAATATGAATCTAACATACTGAAACAATTCCAAAAATTTGCAAGTTGAAAGATTTTTATAGATTTTCTTAAAGTAAGATTGATTCGAATTATTTTCTAAATACAACATTTACTAGAATGTCACTGTAGAATTTCTTCATTTCATCACACCTTTCTGACAGCTGAGAAAGGTCTCCTTCATACTTGTAAAATCTGTAATAAATGTGCAGTCTTGACTTGAGCCACCTTATTACATGACCAAACCCCAACCCCCCCCCCCCAACCCCAGCAGCAAGCTCATAATTAAGCGGTTATATTAGTAGACGGTGAGCTTGGGCATGTGTTTCAATAATATGCAAAGATTTGAAAAGAGCTAGATGTGGGGCAATCGAAGGATTTTTCCATTTATTAAAGTGTTAGGGATAATATTTCATCCTAGCAAGTTCCTACAGGTGCATCTGTATCCTTCATCATTTTTTTCTTCCTGACATCACCCAGCTGAATTCTCAAATTCACCAAAATAAATCTTGGGTTCCTTCTGCTAATATATTTTTCAGCTACAGGGCTGTAAAAAAAAAAAAACATTCTGAAAAATAGTCTCAAGAATTTTGGGGGTTGCCATTAGTGAGCAAGGAAGTCCAAATAACAAAAATCACCAGAGTCAGACACAATTCAACAAGTATTTATTGAGGAACTATGATGTATAACATATGAGGGGTTCTCCCTTAATCGACTGGCAAACTCCTATTCATCCTCCTTGGAAGTCTAGATGTCCTCCCCTCTAGGAAGCCCTCCCTGATTTCCTTTAGCTCAGGGTGGAATACGCATAGGTATCCCTCCTGTGTCATCTCAAAGTGCCCTAAGCACGTCTCAATCATTGCATGTATCCCATTTGGTATAATTTTTTTAATGTTTTTGTATCATTCGCTTGTATCCTAGGTATTAACATCTGGCTTAGAGCACAGCAGGTGCTCTGGTAGGTGTTGTGACAGACATGAAAAATCTTCAAAAAGTTTAGTGTGATGAGAAGCCAGAACAAGTTGGAGGTAAGGCAGGGGGGAAACTGCCGCTCTAGAGGTGAGGCCGGAGTAGGTAATGAACGTGCTGCACGCCGCATGACGGACCAGAATGCGAAGGGCAGTCACGTGTCTGCAAGACACAAAAGGGCAACATGAAAGAGGAGAGTGGGCCGGGCGGCACTACCCGGACTGGTGGGGGCTTTGGCAAAATGAACGGCAAAAAATCCAAGAAGGCAAAACGTTCTAATTTCCAAACAAAGCCCATCTTCGAACACGACGGATCTGGCCACCTGTCTGAAACCTCTGAGAAAGTTCAGTTCCCAGCCCTCGTTACCGAGTGTGGCCTCTCCACTTATACGCTAGCAACAAAAGAAAACGATCGCTCATAAGCCTGTAGGCCAAAAGAGCAGGCACCTCTTCTTTCTGTTTAAGAAAAACAAAATGATAATAAGGACTTCTGTCTGCAGCTAAGAGGGAATCAGAGGGACCATATTTCCCTGCGCCATGAAAGATCTAGAAAGCCAGCCAAAATATATGAAAAATTCATTTACGGACATTGGACAACAGGCAGCACAGGACTAAGGAGAGAAACAGACAAAGCAACAAAAAAGAAGAAGAGAAAAAACAAGCTGAGCCCCACACGGCACCAGCTGACTACCTGAAAGTGGCTTCCAGGCAGGATGAGGAGAGCAAGCCCAAACAAATGTTGCTCGACCCCACAGAAATGAGGAAGGGAAAACCAAAGTCGCAGAGGTCAGGGCGGCTAGAATTTAGGTATCCCGCTATCAGAATATGCACAGAAAGACAGCTGCAGAGATCTGCAGAAGCGTCTTCGGCCAAACACGGAGACGCATGTACATGAGAGGAACCTATGTAAGGCCAAAGAAAGAACCACTGGAAAGATGAAGAAAGACCGTTTCCGGAGTTTACACAGGGCTATGAAGAGTTTGCGTTCCCAAAAACCAGAGAGAAAAGATTTCATAGTACAGAGGGTACTGGGTAGAATCTTCAGAAAAGTATCACATTAGTAATTACACTAAGTTAGCCTGAGACTAACAGACACTCTGGTCCTGACTTAACAAAGCCTGAAAGCAAATCTCCAAAGAATTCAGCTGGTTGCAAGTCATGTAATAGCATTCTGGAACAAAAATCCAATGCTATCTAAGAAATATAATAAAATCAACCCCAGCAACCAACAAGAGAAACTTTGCAATGTCCAGCATCCAACAGATAATTACAAGGCAGGAACAGAAGCAGGTAACTAAGACATAAAGATATAAAAAATATCAATTAACAGAAATAGAAGAGACGATGGAACCAGCAGAAAATGAAGTGAAAGCAGCTATCATAAACAATGTCCCATATGTTCAAGAAAGTGAAGTAAAGCATGATCGCAAAATAAATAAAAGAGATGTAAAATATCTAAAAGATGCAAATGGAATATCTAGAGATAAAAATTACAATACCTGAAATGAAATATACACCAGATGGAATTAACCTTTTGAACACACAAGACAAACAATCCAAAATGAAGGATAGAAAGAAAAGAATATACAGAAAATACAAAGGATATATAGGAAAAAAAGAGAAAGGAAAATGAATTGTAGGGCAATATTTAGCAGATATATATATATATATATCCTATACATACATACATATATGCATACATATATATGATATATATATGAAAAAATATTCCGCAAAGTTTCAAAATATATGAAGCAAAAAACTTTCAAATCTGCAAAGGTAAATAGACATATACACAATTATAGGTAGATACTTCAATAGTCATGTTTCAGTAGTTGGTAAAACAGACAGAAAATCAATAAACATACAGAAGAGTTGAACAAGTTGTCATAATTTACATTTATTGAACACTCTTCCTCACAAAAGAGAAAAACAAGGACTTGGAAAACAAGAACTTAAATCCCCCCAGAAAATATTTGGTAATTGAACCACACACTACTGGGGCCCCTGAGTGGCTCAGTCAGTTAAGCATCCGACTCTCGGTTTCAGCTCGGGTCATAAATTGAGTCTGTTAAGCACTGAGCCTGCTTGGGATTCTCTCTCTCTGCCCCTCACCTGCTTGTGAGCATGCATGCACGCTCTGTCTCTCTCTCTCAAAATAAATAAATTAATTTAAAAAAAATTTTCATCAACCACACACTTCCAAATACCCCATATGTTTAGGAAAAAAATCACAAAGGAAACTGGAAAATCTTTTAAGTTGAATGTGAATGAAAGCAGAATACATTAAAAAATTGTGGGATGCAACTAAAGCAGCAAGTACAGAGAAATTTATAGCATTAAGTTGCCAATATCAGAAAAGAAGGTCTGAAATTCATCATGTAAATTTCCTCCTTTAAAATATTTGAAGAACAATATTAACTCCAAAAAAGGCAGAAGGAAAAAAGAATAAAGGGCAGAAAGCCCTTTAAATGGAAAAGAGCAGAAATCTCATGAAATGGAAAAGAGAAAAAGAGAAAATCAATGGAACAAAATGTGGTTCTTTGGGAAGATTTTTCAAAATTGAAAGTTTTCTGACTCAACTTAGCAAGAAAAAGAGAGAAAACACAAATCACTGAGACCAGGAATGTAACAGGTGGCATCTCTACAGTTCATAAAGAGAAGGATAATAAGGGAATATTATGAGCAACATTATGCCATTAAATTTGACAACTTAGATGAAATGGAAAAACACTTGCAAGATACAAACACAAAATATTACTCAAGAAGACACTCATAATCCAAATATCCCTACATCTATTAATGGAGTTGAATTCATACTTTAAAACCTCTCCACAAGGAAAACTCCAGGCCAGGCTGCTTCACTGGTGAATTCTATACAGTCTTAAAAAATTATATATATATATATATATGAATATACATATATATATGAATACATACACACACACACACACACACACACACACACACACACATATATATATATGAATGAGGCGGTCACACATCCTAAGTCATTCCAGGAAACCAGCATTAGCCCATTAACAAAGCCAATAAAGACACTATTTTATTTTATTTTTTTTAATTTTTTTTAACGTTTATTTATTTTGGAGACAGAAAGAGACAGAGCATGAACGGGGGAGGGTCAGAGAAAGGGGGAGACACAGAATCCGAAACAGACTCCAGGCTCTGTGCTGTCAGCACAGAGCCCGACACGGGGCTCGAACTCGCGGACCGCGAGATCATGTCCTGAGCTGAAGTCAGCCGCTCAACCGACTGAGCCACCCAGGCGCCCCAAGACACTATTTTAAAAAGAAAACTACCACGCACACGCATACCTTGTGTATGGATGCCGAAAATCCTTAACGAAATCTTAGAACATTGAATCTAATATGTGAGCCAAATGAGATTCATCTCAATAATATAAGGTCGTTATAACTTTTGAAAAGCAATCAATGTAGTTGATTTAGCCGACTGAAGATGAAAAACCTGATCATGTCAAAAGATGCAGAAAAACATTTCACAAAATTCCACAGCTAATTCATAATACAAAAAATAAAACAAACACAAAACTCGCAGCAACCTGGGAATCGAAAGGAATCTCTTCAACCTGATAAAAGGCACGTGTGGAAAACCTAGAGCCAACAACACACTGAAATGGCAAAAAACTAAACCTTTACCCTTAATATCAGGAACAAAACAAAGGGGCCTGTCCTCATGTATTATAATTGGAGGTTCTCCCCACTGTAATGTAACATAAACAAGTAGTATGTATATGGATTGTAAAAGAAGAAAAGGTTTGTTTACTGATACACAACATGGTAGAAAATCCCAAAGAATCTACTAAAAATAACCAACAGAACTAATAATTGAGCTTCGAAAAGTTTCAAGATTCAGGGTCAATGGATAAAAATCACTTAGATTTCTAAATACTAGAATTGAACAACTGGAAATTGAAATCTTAAAAATACTAATTAGAGGGGCGCCTGTATGGCTCAGTCAGTTAAGCATCCAACTTCGGCTGAGGTCATAATCTCACCTTTTGTGAGTTCGAGCCCCATGTCGGGCTCTGTGCTGACAGCTCAGAGCCTGGAGCCTGCTTCGGATTCTATGTCTTCCTCTCTCTCTCTCCCCCTCCCCCACTCACACTCTGTCTCTCTCTCTCAAAAATAAATAAACGTTAAAAAAATGCTAATTAGAATAACACCAAAATGATAAGATGCTTTGGAATAAACTTTAAAATGAAATAGTGCTAAAATAAAGAATGCTTAAATAAACAGAAGGATATACCACGGTCAAGGATTAGAAGATTCTCTACCTTCAAGATGTCAGTTATCACCAAACTGATCTATACATTCAGCATTCCCAATCACACTCCTTGAAGGAATTTTTATTTATTTATTTA
>NW_026057578.1:6592018-6614169 GCF_023721935.1 Panthera uncia | reverse complement strand
CCTCCCTCCCACCCCCCATCAACCCTCAGTTTGTTCTCAGTTTTTAACAGTCTCTTATGCTTTGGCTCTCTCCCACTCTAACCTCTTTTTTTTTTTTTCCTTCCCCTCCCCCATGGGTTTCTGTTAAGTTTCTCAGGATCCACATAAGAGTGAAACCATATGGTATCTGTCTTTCTCTGTATGGCTTATTTCACTTAGCATCACACTCTCCAGTTCCATCCACATTGCTACAAAAGGCCATATTTCATTCTTTCTCATTGCCACGTAGTATTCCATTGTGTATATAAACCACAATTTCTTTATCCATTCATCAGTTGATGGACATTTAGGCTCTTTCCATAATTTGGCTATTGAGAGTGCTGCTATAAACATTGGGGTACAAGTGCCCCTATGCATCAGTACTCCTGTATCCCTTGGGTAAATTCCTAGCAGTGCTATTGCTGGGTCATAGGGTAGGTCTATTTTTAATTTTCTGAGGCACCTCCACACTGCTTTCCAGAGCGGCTACACCAATTTGCATTCCCACCAACAGTGCAAGAGGGTTCCCGTTTCTCCACATCCTCTCCAGCATCTATAGTCTCCTGATCTGTTCATTTTGGCCACTCTGACTGGCGTGAGGTGATATCTCAGTGTGGTTTTGATTTGTATTTCCCTGATAAGGAGTGACGTTGAACATCTTTTCATGTGCCTGTTGGCCATCCAGATGTCTTCTTTAGAGAAGTGTCTATTCATGTTTTCTGCCCATTTCTACACTGGGTTATTTGGTTTTCGGGTGTGGAGTTTGGTGAGCTCTTTATAGATTTTGGATACTAGCCCTTTGTCCGATATGTCATTTGCAAATATCTTTTCCCATTCCGTTGGTTGCCTTTTAGTTTTGTTGGTTGTTTCCTTTGCTGTGCAGAAGCTTTTTATCTTCATAATGTCCCAGTAATTCATTTTTGCTTTTAATTCCCTTGCCTTTGGGGATGTGTCGAGTAAGAGATTGCTACGGCTGAGGTCAGAGAGGTCTTTTCCTGCTTTCTCCTCTAGGGTTTTGATGGTTTCCTGTCTCACATTCAGGTCCTTTATCCATTTTGAGTTTATTTTTGTGAATGGTGTGAGAAAGTGGTCTAGTCTCAACCTTCTGCATGTTGCTGTCCAGTTCTCCCAGCACCATTTGTTAAAGAGACTGTCTTTTTTCCATTGGATGTTCTTTCCTGCTTTGTCAAAGATGAGTTGGCCATACGTTTGTGGGTCTAGTTCTGGGGTTTCTATTCTATTCCGTTGGTCTATGTGTCTGTTTTTGTGCCAATACCATGCTGTCTTGATGATGACAGCTTTGTAGTAGAGGCTAAAGTCTGGGATTGTGATGCCTCCTGCTTTGGTCTTCTTCAAAATTACTTTGGCTATTAGGGGCCTTTTGTGGTTCCATATGAATTTTAGGATTGCTTGTTCTAGTTTCGAGAAGAATGCTGGTGCAATTTTGATTGGGATTGCATTGAATGTGTAGATAGCTTTGGGTAGTATTGACATTTTGACAATATTTATTCTTCCAATCCATGAGCAGGGAATGTCTTTCCATTTCTTTATATCTTCTTCAATTACCTTCATAAGCTTTCTATAGTTTTCAGCATACAGATCTTTTACATCTTTAGTTAGATTTATTCCTAGGTATTTTATGCTTCTTGGTGCAATTGTGAATGGGATCAGTTTCTTTATTTGTCTTTCTGTTGAAGGAATTTTTATATAAATGAACCGAACGATTCTAAAACTCATATGGAAATGCAAAGGACCTAGACTAGCCAAAATATTTTTTAAAGAAGAACCATATTAGAGGATTTATAGAAATTATTATAAATCTCCAGTCATCAAAACAGTGTAATATGGGTTTCATAGCAGACATATAGATCACTGAAGCAAAAAAAATATTCCAGGAGTATACTAACACAGATGTTATCATTGATTATCAGCAAATGTTCATTTCAGTGGAGAAAACACATTCCTTTCAACAAATGGTGCAGGAACAATCAGATATCCATATTTAAAAAAAAAAAAAAAAAACCTTCATCCATTATCCACAACACACACAAAAATTAACTCAAAATGGACCACAGCCCTAAAGAGAAGACAATATTATAAAAACTACGAGTAGGAAATATAGAAACAATCTTTTTGACATTGACTTGGACGACAATGTCTTAATTGGGACACAGAAGTATCAACTAGAAAAGAAAAACATTGATAAACTGGACTTTATCAAAATTTAAAACTTGTGTTCTACATGTGATATTATTAATAAAATGAAAAGGCAAGCCACAAATTAAGTGCAAATAGTAATAAATACATATCTGATGAAGGATTTATGTCCGGAATATATAAGAATATATATTTATTATTATATCCAGAATATATAAACAGCTCAATTTAAGACCAATAATAATATTAATAATAATAAAAGGGCGGGGCGCCTGGGTGGCTCAGTCAGTTAAGCACCAGACTTCAGCTCAGGTCATGATCTCACGGTTCATGGGTTTGAGCCCCACGTCGGGCTCTGTGCTGACAGCTCGTAGCCTGGAGCCTGCTTCGGTTTCTGTGTCTCCCTCTCTCCCTGCCCCTCCCCCACTCTCTCTCTCTCTCTGTCTCTCTCTCTCTCTCTCAAAAATAAATAAACATAAAAAAATTTTTAAATAATAATAAAAGGGCATAAGATTTGAATAGTTAACCACACCATAGAAAATATATGAATGAGGGGTGCCTGGGTGGCTCAGTCAGTTAAGCATCTGACCTTGGCTCAGGTCATGATCTCACGATCCATGAGTTCGAGTCCCACATTGGGCTCTGTGCTGACAGCTCAGAGCCTGGAGCCTGCTTCAGATTCTGTGTCTCTCTCTCTTTCTGCCCCTCCCCCACTCACGCTCTGTCTCTCTCAAATAAATAAATGTTAAAAAAAAAATTTTTTTTAAGAAAATGTATGAATGAAAAATGTGAACCTAAAAAGATGTTAAATATCATTACTCATTAAGGAAATGTGTTAAAATTCTTCAAATTGGACACTGGAAAAAGTTAATACTACTAAAAAAATGTAATGCTCCCATACATAAATTAAAAATAAAGAATTACAATGAGATATTACCAATACACCAGTTAAGATCTGGGGCTATAATTAATAAATTAGACTAACAATACCGAGGCACCTGGGTGGCTCAGTCAGTTAAACGTCTAACTATTGATTTCGGCTCAGGTCACGATCTCACAGTTTGGGGGATTAAGCCCCGCATCGGGATGTGTGCTGACAGTGCAGAGCCTGCTTGGGATTCTCTCTCCCTCTCTCTGCCCCACCCCAGCACTTGGGCACGCGCTCGCTCGCTCTCCCTCTCTCTCTCTCCCAAAATAAATATAAATAAACATTAAGGAAAAAGACAGACTAACAATACCAAGCGCTAATATCATAAGGATCCGGAGCAACTATTCTCACATAGCAGTCGTAGGTACGTAAACGATTACAGACGCCTTGATAAACAGCTTGATGGTATTTCATAAACAAACTACCCACGTGACTCAGCAATCTGTTGGCGTTTACCCAAGGTAAACAGAAACACACATTCACATAGAGAAATGTACCCAAATGTTTACAGCAGCCTTATTAATAATCACTAGAAACTGAAAACAACTCAAGCGTCTGTCCGTCAGTGGGCAAATGGATAAACAAATTAGGAGCCAACCATCCAAAAGAATATTGCCGAGTAACAGAAATCTTGCATACTGACACCCACACCCCCAGGTCAGTCCCAGAGCCTCAAAGCCAAGTCAGAGCAGCCAGATGCCAAAGGCTGCAGTCTGCACGATTTTCTTGATATCAAATTCTAGAAAAGACAAGACTAGGGTGACAGAAAGCAAATCAGGGATCGCCTGGGCTGCGGGTGAGGGAGGGGAACTTTGAGGGTGTTAAGAGTATTTTCTCATAACTGGGGAAGGCCTCATGACTCCGTCCGTTTGCAATCTTGCGAACCCTTTTTTAGTGTATGTCCTTCTCATGTCTCTTCTTTTTTCTAAATTTCCTGAATTTTGTCCTAAAGAAATATTTTTTTTCAAAATATTAATTTGTTTAAAGCATTTAACCAACAAAATGAGAAACAACCAAAATAGCCAACAATGCAGAAATAAACAAATGATGGCCCCTCCCTTCAAGGGACTATTATGAATGTAGCCAATAAAAATCACATTTTCATAGGGGCGCCTGGGTGGCTCAGTCAGTTCAGTGTCGGACTTCGGCTCAGGTCATGATCTCACGGTCAGTGAGTCTGAGCCCCGTGTCGGGCTCTGTGCTGACAGCTCAGAGCCTGGAGCCTGCTTTGGATTCTGGGTCTCCCTCTCTCTCTGCCCCTCCCCTGTTCATGCTCTGTCTCTCTCTCAAAAATGAATAAATGTTAAAAAAAATTTTAATCACATTTTAATACACTATTTAATGACATATGGAAATATTCATGACACAACCGGAAATACAAAAGCAGCAGAGAATACTTTGTAGTCATATAATCTTAACTTTGCTCCTATACACAATATACGTATGGATACATGCATACAATTGTCTGATTTCTTTGTTCTACGACAGGGCGATGCTACCTGAACAATGTAAAAAAAAAAAAAAAAAAAAAATGCCAAAGATCTCCCCAGAACCAGCACTTGAAAGGAAATCACCTGAACCAAGGTCGTACATAGTAAACTGTCATCCAGGAGTGGGGAGGTCGCTTCAACGGTTGTTACACATTGTTGTTACAGATGCAGGATAAGCCACACCTGTCAGCACTATTTACATTGCACTCAGATGCAATACAACGAAACGTGCAAGACAACAACTTGACAGTAAATTGAAACTAGACAAAATGCAAACATGCCTGAAGAAACCAGAAAGCAGACCGGGAGGTGGTGTAGTTTCACCAGAAGGAGCGTGTCTGATTTACAGCTGCTTGAGCAAGACATGTAACCTGAGCTCATCCTCCTCTTCTGGAGAATGGGGAACAATACCCCCCATTATTCATGCCTCTCAAGGTTATGGCGAAAATCAGATGAATTGATACACGCAAGACGAAGTTTTAAACTGCAAACTGCAAATCCAACGTGAGGTAGTCTTGTCCCTGGGATTTGGGGGCTAGGAACGATTAGCAGCCATTAGCAAGTAGCAGCCTCTTGATTATACCTTTCATTTAAATTTAAATGCACTTAAATGCTCTGATGGGAAAGATACAGGGAATCTTTGGAGCTTCCAAGAGCAAACTAGCTACGAGTAGTGGCCATCCCCAGGAAACGGTCAAGAGAATTATAGCTACAAGCACAGAAGTGGATGGACTGATTCCAGAACCCCTATTCCAAAACCTTGACCCCCATCAGGGCTGGCTGGCATACTGGAAAAGCCACATGGTACAGAACCAGACAGACAGAAGTTTCATTTCCAGCTCTGTGGCAGATGATGCAGGATTCAATTTCACCGAGCCCCACCCAGTTTCAGCCAATGTGGAATTGGCTAAGAACTCCTCCCAGGGCGCTGCAATGAGGTACAAGATAAAATATATTGTATCCTTGACATGGCTTGATTGTATCTCCCTCTTGACCGTGACTTAGAGTTCCATAAACTTCTCTAATTAATGACACCCAGTGACAACCTTTTACACACACAGGCATCAGCACAGGACTGGGGACAGGAGACACAGGTGCATGCCTCCGAATGTCCAGACCAAAAAAAAAAAAAAAAAAAAATCCATCCGTCCACAAGTTCATAGGTATGATGTATACCATTGTGAAATACGTTATGATCCTATTTGTTCCACAAGTTTTATTTAATAAATCAAAATTAAGTACTCAAAAAGAAAAAAAAAAAAAACACCTCTAGTAACTTTCTCTGGGGATAAATTGTTTGGGGCTTCCTGGCATCTAACACTAAGAGCAGCTTCCTGCTCTTGGTTCAGAGAAAACGTGGCTAACTCTGGCTGGTGCAGAAGATTTTGTTGAACAAGGGCACAAATCAAGGTGAAGCTCTTCTCCTTTCCTCGCAGCAGAGATAACCACAAATAGAATACAGCGATAATAGGCAGGCGGGACTATTATATTCTTTTAAAAATTGGGAACAGCAGGAAGTTGATAGCTCCGAGGTAAATGTGACAAGAACTAAAAGCACAATAGGATCTAAATCCATCCGGCTGCCAAATTCGGTAATATCCTGATGAAATTATTTTTTTATATAAAAGAATACATTTTCTCACTGCCTCCTCGACCCTCCTAACTCTTCTCTGGAAGAGTCTCATCAACAACACCTTAATTGATGGCGACTGACTGGGATTTTAGTGGATCCGATGGCCACGCTTGGGCCCCGCCCCTGAGGGCCATTTTAAAGCAATGTATTTCAGCAACATTCGGTGTTCACGTAGATAGCAAGTTCTTAATAGAATCGGGGAAGATGTTCTTTGGCAGAAAATGATTTCGTAGACATTTTTCATTATGATAGATGTGGTATTACAGCCGTTATAAAAAATTTCAAGCTGCGTGCTGCTTTGTCACCAGCGTTATAAATCACTCACTCGTATATTAAAGTCTGTGGAAGGCAACTGAAGAGAAGGGGAAAAAAAGCCCTCATCTCCTATTTACAGACTGGGTATAATTTGGTATTATTCTTAAAGGTTCAAGGCAGCTTAGAGAATCTGTATTCGGTGCTTACCTTAGGATCAGGAGATCACATTCCATTACTGCTGAAGCCAGGGAAGGAACGGCCACGCAGTTGAGTTAACATTTTCTGCCGTAAATCCTGATGTGAAAGGTAAAGGCTGTGCTTCCAAGAGATGGAGAGAGAAGCCCACTGCCATTTGCAAGATAAGCTAGTAATGGAATTAATTAGGAATTAATAAATTACATGCATTAGAAGCAACTCCGTGCCACTGATGCAATTTATTTTAGACACGTGGAAGTCTATGTGTATGTTGGTCTATGCCTGTCTGCCTTTATAGGCGACTGGGATATCTGAGTGCTTGGATTTCAGTTGGACTGAGAAGGTCCTAACATCCTAAAATTTAAGGATGCCCTCTTTCTTGAAACTTTATTGATTCTGGACGTTTTAAACACAATACCATAGGAATGGCAGGGAAAGGCAAAGACCAACGATGGACTTAACGACCACCCTTTTTTCTGCATCAAAAGCACATGTCTAAATTCAATGCACACTGCTTTTAGCTCTCCTCACACATTTAGCTTTATGATCTCAACGGTCCGACCCCCAGTTTGGCTCACTGTTGGTGGGGAGGTGGGGGTAATAACTGAGGAAATGTCCCCCACCACCTGTGGCCGAGCTTCTCAACTAGTGGTTCTCGGCCAGGTATGATTCTGCCCCCGCCCCCCTCTAGGAGGCACGTGGCTGTCTGGAGACATTTTTGGTTGTCATACTGGGGGCAGGGTATATTGCTGGTTTCTGGTGGATACAGACCAGGGACACTGCTGAACGCCCTTCAGAGCACATGGCGGTTCCCACCACAGAGAATGACCAAGCCCACAGGGTCAACAGTGCCGAGCTGGAGCCATCCTGGTCTAGGGTTAACCAGGCCAATCCTCCAACCAAAAAAGTAATGATCTGATCTTTTTTAATTACCACATGGAGAGAAGAATTATGAGCCCTGGGTGAATTCTGATACTGGCTTCAGTTTCATTACTTGGGACCCGACTCTATTATTTACACAGACTGAAGATCTTTGCATCTCTAAAAAAGAGGGCTCTCATCAGAGGAATGTGGGCATTCCCCATCTTCCTCAATGAGGCCCTTCAGATATCCCATAGGAAACTCTAGTGACTAATTAGAGCTTCAGGACAGCGGTCATAATCTATTCCAAGATGGTCCCTCCCATCTTCTAATAAGGAAAGCCAGCAGACAGTGGAGCCAGACGATTCTCTATAACTGTGTTACCAACACAATTACTAAAGGGAAAAGACCGGAAAGGGAATACAGAGGAGGGAGGAATGAAGAACAGCAAGTACGAAAACCCTCAACCCCGTTAATTTTCACAATTCTGAAATGGGTTGTGTTTTGTGTGATCTGTACCACGAAAAACATGAGGCTCAACGCTGTCGGGTAACTTGACTCAAGCTCTACTCCTAGTAAATAAAAAGGCAAGATTTGAACCCAGTAGGTGTGACTGCAAGCTTCATTATTTTTCCAATGCTTTGTCATACCATGGAATACCCATTAGAGATTCATTCTTATGCTTAAACCACTCTTGATTGCAGGAGCCCGCACGGGAAAGTGGTGACGGACTGGTTGACTGGTTTGAAATACAAATTTGGTAGGATGCAAACCTGGTTATGAAACCCAAAGGAACTTGTTGATTATTAGGAAATCTTCATTAATTCCGGATTGCACTTGAATTAAACGCCCAACAGGGAGAACACAAAGCCAGTGAGGGAACAATGGCTCCTCCTGACTCCTTCCCAACTAGCTTCTCCTGCCAGTGTTTCCACTGAACACAGAGGCTGATCTGCACCAAGTGGGATATTTTCTTTGTGATTTTGCCCCCAGAAGGAAGACTTGGTGGTTGTTTACAACTCACCATCCTGCTCCTCAGCTAGAGTAGGAAAACGTACAATTTGAACCTCTCCTACGCTGTTTAAATCACAGCCCCGCCGACAATTTCCTAGGAGTATTCTGACACATTAGATCGGGAGTTCTAAATCCTGAATATGCATTGCATCTAAGTTGCGAGGCGCCTTCTAAAACATTGCTGCCAGGGGCTCCTCACATCATTTAAAAGAATAAAGTCTTTCACTCAAAGGCCACTACTGTCTGATCTCAAACCACACGCCCCACCCCAAACTTCCCTTCCATCGTCCAACTAAACTACTAGCTGCCCTTCAAATCCACCCACACATGCTCCCCTCCTCACCTGGCTGCCTCCATTCATCCTGTTTAGGATGGGTGCCTCCCCTGCCCCCAGCACTTAACCCGAAACCCACCTTCCCATGGAAGCCCACCCCAGTCGAGCCAATATGCACTGAATCCGCGTAACATCCATTTGGCCCATTCGTGGAGCCATCGTTCACTCAACGGACACTGATGAAGTTCCCTCTGTGATGGTGATCTTTTTGCACACATATAATGTGTGTCCGCCCCAGTATCTCCCTCCAGGGCAAACGTCAGACAGGCTTATGGCCATGAGACAATACTCGAGTTCCCTAAGTTGAGGGTTCCTATCCTGTAACCGATCCATGGCACGCGCAGCTGTCCCCTGGCCTTCGGTGCGTCACCCTGTGGGAACGGAGGCTCAGGGGACCCACACACATACTGCACTGAGTGATCATCGGTTCTCTTGCCGCTGACCCGAGAGTCTCTCACATTCTGCCAGCACCTATGAAACCATGGCCGGCCGTTCGTTCGCTCGCACAAAGGCTGAAACGTTAGGTCCTTCACAGATCTTAAGAGGGCGTGATATCAGCCCTCCCTTAAATCCATCCTATGAGATCTTCAGTGAAGTCTGGGTTATTTACCAAGGTTTCTTCACAAATAGATTGTTCGGGGGGAAACACAGAGAAGTTCCCGAGTCAGTGCCTACATTGGTACAGGATGAAAACAGGGACATCGCCATGAGGACAGCAGACCTCAAGAATACACTTAAATATACCTCAGGTCTTCCTTATTCTGAGCTTCTCGAAAGAAGGCATCATGGTCTAGTCACTGCAATAGCCCGGTGCCAGCCAACATCTGACTTGAAGTATCGTTAAACTCAGTAAATGTTGAAAGGCTGAATGACCTGATGGCATATGAGACTATGCTTATGATGTACTGTTGAGAATCGGTGCCCAAAGTTTCCTTCTAAAATGTGAACCTGATCAGGGCATCTGGGTGGCTCAGTCACTTAAGCATCCAACTCTTGATTTCGGCTCAGGCCATGATCTCACCGTTTATGAGTTTGAGCCCCGCAGCAGTGCAGAGCCTCCTTGGGATTCTCTCTCTCTCTCTCTCTCTCTCTCTCTCTCCCCCTCTTTCTCTCTGCCCCTCTCTCCTCACACTCTTTCTTTCTAAAATAAAATAGACTAAAAGAAAATAGTAAAAGAACCTGATCATTTCATGCCTTTCAATTCTTCCACGACTCTCCATCATGCGGAGAATAGAATCCAAAGTTCTTACTATGGTCGACAAGGACCCGGGTGATCTGAGTGCTGGCTCCTCCTGGACCCGTCTGGTACCACTGAGGCTCCCCCGCAGCCCCGCCCACCTCCTCGCCCTTCCCAGACACACCGGGAACGCCCCATCTCAGGCCTTTGGCATTCACGTCTCATCCTCCTAAATACTCTTCCCTAAGACATCGAGATGGATCACTCCCTTCATTTTACCCAAATTTCACCTCATCAGGGATGCCTTCTCCAAGTGCCAGTAGAAAACAGCATCTCTTTATCGAGATTTTTAAAAAAATAACACCTTCACTCTTGTGTCCCGGAAACCACAGGTGTCCCAGAAGAAGTCTGAGTCAGCCTCCCCAGTCTGGAGTTTCTGGAACCTCCGCAGGCTCTCAGGGCCACTGACCCAGGGCACACCAGGTTCATGTGCTCCGAGAGAGTCCCCACAGCCCCCCTCCCCCCTCCTCACCCCCCCAGTGCAAGGCAGGGTGGCCCAGCTCCCTCTGCAAAGGGGAGATAATGGGAATCCTGTGCTGTTCCCTTTCCCCTGCTTCGCATTTAAGGAGTTACTGATGGCCACAAGGTAGTCTAAAACCACCACAGATGCCCGGCCGGGCTTTGGCTGTTTGCATGCTTGAAATTTTCAGCTTTAATGACTGCGACACAGAAATCTTAGTTAAGTTTCAGTCATAAGCCGCGAATAAAATGAATCCTTTAATCATGGAGAAAATTCCCCAGCTGAAGTAAACAAGCAGGTTTTTCAACAGTTCTATATATCTGGGGTTTCACAATATTCTCGAAGGAGATGTTTATAGAAATTCTAAATATCAAAAATAACCCTGCATCTTTGGGGCTTAGAGAGCCTCAACTCTAGTGAATGAAAGTCAAGTGTAAAAAGAAATGAGCCTTAATTGCATTAGAACAGCTGCGGGGTTTCGACACGACAGTGGCTGAAATCAGGATGGCGGAGGCTGTCGAACCGCCTTGTGGCAAACAGGGTGAGGCTGTTTGGGTCAGATCCAGCCAGACGGGTATTTCTGCCCATTTTCCTGTTTGCTTGGCTTTTGGTTGGGCGGCTGCTCTATCTGTAGGTTTTCTGCCTCCTCCTTGTGGCTGACAGCTTCACAGTGAATCTCATTTAGGAGAGTTGCAAGGCAGGTTGGGGTACCCAGTACTTCTGCTTGGCGGTAACAGAAAGGGAGGGAAGGTGGCAATACTCCCAGACGCCCCTAACTGAGGTCCTGTGTGATAAGAATACACAAGTTCCACCTCAGGGCAAATTCTGAATCCAGGAGCAGAGAAGACAGGCATTTTCCAATCAGTCCATCTCTAAGTTAGTTTCAGCTACTTAGGATTCCCTTGGCTTTAAGAACTGTAAGCCAGAGATCAAAACCCTTTTGTAAACTGCCTCTGAATAATGTAGCAAATGGCATCTTGAAGCTAAGGCTGGATCATTACAGTCCGAAAAAACAATATTAAAGTTGGAGCCTTGCCCCACCCCCATCCTGCAGGGAAAAGCTCATTTCCTATAGAGAATTTTTACAATATGCATTGGGCTCCTTAATTGTATCTAATTGATGGATTTCAATTACAAAGGAACAAAAAAAGTAAGTGTGGCCGCTACTTACAGGATGGAAATCATTCTTCTATCTTGGAAATCTTATCATTACAGGAGGTCCAACCTTTGGCCCAAGTGAGGAATTTTACTCATCTACCCAGAACATGATTAAAAAGAAACCCAGAATATAATGAGCGAATTACTGCCGGGGCCAGCATGCCCAGAGTGGGTTTTAAATAAAGCATGAATTATTCTCAGCTATAGAGCCCCTATTCAGGAGAAGCAGAGAGCCAGGGGGACAGTACAAGAAGAGTTAAAACCTCTACCCGAAGACCCCACGTCTGCTCTGAACCCCAACCCTTCTATTGTGAGTGTTCATCAATATTTAATTTCCTTTTTCTCTTATCTTTCTGTTCCTGCAGCCCTGTGCTCTATTCAACTGAATGATGCTGGTATCATATTTTAGATGCCAATAAACACTGCCAGGCTCACACTAATAAGCGCCTTATTACCCTGGGTATTCTGCTCAGCTCAACAAGTATTCAATGGGTGGCTACTATGTGCCACGTTCTGAGAATATGAAAATGGGAGAGGACACAATTCCCCGCGATTATCAGGAACCTCATTCTGGAGCCAGACGGTCAAGGTCTTGCCTGCTATCCTACTTGGCGACATCACGTAACTTTTTCTCATTTGCAAAATACAGACGAGGACCCTCCACCTCACACAGAATCAGGCAAACACTTTGAGTGTTAGCGTACATAAGCAGTGGCTGGCACATGCAGTCAGCACTCTATAATGATAGCTGTACTACTATTTTTCTGGGAGGCCTCAGACGATGAAAAGAAGCAAGAACGATTATTCCAACCCCATGTGATAAATGTGATATTGATCAGCACGGGAGCTTTGGCAGCGCAGAGGATGGCCTGGGTGGGAGGGAGAGAAATTGGGCTGCGATAAGGACAGATTTTCAATAAGAGATGAAACCCAATTGAAATTTCTTAAAAAGAAAGAAAGAAAAAAACCCAACCAGGAGCCTATACCTCTCTACAAATTTCCACTTCTTCCTGAAAAATGAAGGTTTTCTCTACTGCCCCATCCTTTTCTCAAGACAAAATGCCTGATATTTGCTAAGAGAGCTGATCTTAACTGATCTTAAGTGT
This sequence comes from Panthera uncia, assembly GCF_023721935.1. Lineage (NCBI taxonomy): Eukaryota > Metazoa > Chordata > Mammalia > Carnivora > Felidae > Panthera > Panthera uncia. Next base: position 6,601,323 of record NW_026057578.1, on the reverse strand, counting down.
CTTTATCCGCACCCCCCCCACCCCGCCCCACCACACACACAAAATGATAGATAACCTTGGGAGGTGAGGGCTGTGCTGATTAACCTGACAAACATCTCATGATGTATATGTACATTAAGTCATCACATCACCTTTAAAAGATGACACTGTGCAACGTAATCATGTACAATTTTGGTCAGTCATCCTCAGTAAAGCTAAAAAAAAAAAAAAAAAAAAAAAAGAACCAGGCTTACAATCATATTACGAGATAAGCATGTGACGTGTCTTCAGGCTTCGGCCCTAGTTCGGCCCCAGCTAAAACCCCCAGTGGTTAAGGGCATGGAAGTGGAAGCCAGATGTTCAAGCCCAACTGTGCCACTTACTGGTTCTGAAACCTCGGATAAGTTACTTAACCTTGTGGGGGCCCAGTTTCCTCATGGGTGAAACAGGGGCCATAACGGTGGCAAGGAGCATTTAGAGCAGCGTCGCGCAGAGTATAAACCCCACATAAACAGTGATGGGAAAAATAACAGTGTCCCCAGGATCAGAAGTGGGAGTTTGGTTTCTAGAGTCCTGTGGACCATCCCAACTAATTTTTTTTTTAACAGTTTCAGGAGTTGCAAGTGACGTACGATCAATTCCGTATGTTTAAGGTGGAAATTTTATTTAAGTGTAAAATCATAAAAACTTGACATATATGTACCCATAAATCCATCACCACCATGAAAATGAGAGTTGCTTTTGAAAACTCTCTCCACGTCACTCCCTTCCCTCTCTATCCCCAACCCTGCCTTGTCACCACATATTCATTTGTATTTTAGAGAATTAGATAAAAGTGGAACCGTACTCTTTTTAAGCATCTTTCACTCGGCATAACTATTTTGAGATTCATCCAGGTGTTATAGGTGATTCGTTCCTTTTTATTAATGAGGAATATTTCATAGTTGTCTGTCCATTTACCTACTGATAGACATTTGGTGTTGTTTCCCGCTTGGGGCTATTACAAATAAAGCTGCTATAAACAGTCATTTACATGTTTTCTCACGGACCATACTTTCTCTTGAGTCATTAACTTCATATGGCTCAATTACATAGTATGTATATTTTTAAATTTTAAGAAACTCCCGGGGTGCCTGGGTGGCTCCGTCAGTTACGCGTCCAACTTCAGCCCAGGTCATGATCTCACGGTTCATGGGTTCAAGTCCCACGTCAGGCTCTGTGCTGACAGCTCGGAGCGTGGAGCCTGCTTCAGATTCTGTGTCTCCCTCTCTCTCTCTCTGCCCCTCCCCCGCTCATGCTCTGTCTCTCTCTCAAAAATAAACATTAAAAAAAATTTTAAGAAACCCCCAAATTGTTTTCCAAAGTGTGCCATTTTACACCCCCTCCAGTAGTGAATAATAGTTCCTGTTTCTCCACATCCTCACCAACCCTTTACTTTCTTGGTCTTTTTAGATTTAGCCATCAGTATTCTTTTGCCCATTTTTTTTTAATTGGGTTGTTTGATTTGATTTCTCATTAGTAAGTTCTGAGGGCTCTTTATATGTAATCTGGACATAAATTCTTATCTAGATATGTGACTGGCAAATATGTGCCTCCAGTGTGTTGCCTGACCCCTCCTTATTCTCTTAATAGTGTCTTTCATTGTTTTTTTAATTTATATTTTAGTTGACATACAGTGCAATATTGGTTTCAAGAGTAGAATTCAGTGATTCATCACTTACATACAACACCCAGTGCTCATCACAAGTGCCCTCCTTGGGGGGCCTGGGGGGCTCAGTCAGTTAAGCGTCCGGCTTCGGCTCAGGTCATCATCTCATGGCTCTTAAGTTCAAGCCCTGCGTCAGGATCTGTGCTGACAGCTCAGAGCCTGGAGCCTGTTTCAGATTCTGTGTCTCCCTCTCTCTCTGTATCTCCTCCACTTACACTCTCTCTCCCAAAAATAAATAAACATTATTCTAAAGATTACACAAAAGGTGCCCTCCTTAGTACCCACCACCTGCCTAATCCATCTCCCATCTACCTCCGTCAACCCTCAATGTTTTTTCTCTCGTTAAGAGTCTCTTGTGGTTTGTTTCCCTTTATTCTTTTTCCCGCTTCCCATATGTTCATCCATTTTGTTTGTTTACTAAATCCCACATATGACTGAAATCATATGGCATTTGTCTTTTTCTGATTGGCTTATTTCGCTGAGCATAATATATTCTAGCTCCTTCCATGTCATTGCAAATGGCAAAATTCCATTCTTTTTGATGGCTGAGAAATATTCCAGTGTGTGTGTGTGTGTGTGTGTGTGTGTGTGTGTGTGTGTGTACACACACCACATCTTCTTTATCCATCCATCAGTCAATGAACATTTGGGTTCTCTCCATAGTTCGACTATTGTTAATACTACGGCTACAAAATTGCAATACCCCTTTGACTCTGTGTTTTTGTATCCTTTGGGTAAATACCTACTAGTGCAATTGCTGTGTCGCAGGGTAGTTCTATTTTTAGTTTTTTAAGAAAACTCCACAATGTTCTCCAGAGTGGCTGCCCAGGTTGCATTCCCACCAACAGTACAAGAGGGTTCTCCTTTCTCCATATCCTCACCAACACCGGTTGTTTCTTGTGTTGTTAATTTTAGCCATTCTGACAGGTATGATGTGGTATCTCATTGTGGTTCTGATTTGTGTTTCTCTGAAGATGAGTCATGTTGAGCATCTTTCCATATGTCTGTTAGCCATCTGGATGTCTTCTTCAGAAAAGTGTCTATGCATGTCTTCAGCCTATTTAATTGGGTTATTTGTTTTGTGGTTGTTGAGTTTGGTAAGTTCTTTATCGATTCTGGATACTAACCCTTTAAGATGTGTCATTTGCAAATATCTTCTCCCATTCTGTAGGCTGCCTTTTAGTTTTGTTGATGTTTCCTTTTCCTTCACTGTGCAGAAGTGTTTTATCTTGATGAAGTCCCAATAGTTCATGTTTGCTTTTGTTTCCCTTGCCTTATTCTCTTAATGGTGTCTTTTGAAAAGGATATATTATATTTTTCATTTTGATGAAATTCAATATAGCAATTTGTTTTTTTTATGGATAATGCTTTTGGTTTGTTATCTAAGAATTTCTGTCCAACCAAGGTTTCAGAGAATTTCTCCAATTTTATTTTTCCTAGAATATTTACCATTTTAAGTTTTTCATTTAGATCCATGATCCAATGTAAGTTCATTTTTGGATATAGTCAGAGATGTGGACCAAAGTTCATTTATTTTCATATGGGTATCCAACTAGTGCAATACCATTTGTTGAAAAAAATCTATCCTTTCTCCACTGAATTGGCTTTGTACCTTTGTCAAAAATTAGTTGCCCATGTATTTGGGGTCTATTTCTGGACTGTCTGTTCTCTCCCATTGATATACTTATCCACCTTTCTGTCATCTTAATGATCTTTTCACACTTTGTTGATTACTACAGGTTTGGAAAAAGCCTTCAAATCAAGTAATACTAGTCTGCCAACTTTGGTCTTTTTCAAAGTTGTTTTAGCTATTCTAGGTCTTTTGGACTTCCATATGAATTTTAGAATCAGCTTATTAATTTCTACAAAAATTCCTGAGATTTTGATCAGAATTAGATTGACTATTTAGATAAATTTGGGGAGAATTTGTCTCTTAACAAAATTGAGTCTTCCAACCCATCAACATGGTATATTTCTCCATTTATTTAGATCTATAATTTTTCCTAGCAATGTTCTATATAGTTATGCATAGGTCTTTCATGCATGTATTTTCAATTCTGACTTTTACATTTTGTCGGATTTATCCCTATTTCATATTTGTGATACTATTGTAAATTGTACTGTTTTTTAATTTCAATTTCCACTTGTATGTAGCAAGGATATAAGAATACAATTAGCTTCTGTATATTGACTTCAAACCTGCAAACTTGCTAAATTCACTTATTAGTTCTAGCTTCTTTTTTGTAGATTCTGTAGGTTTCTGCATGGAAGATCATGTCATCGGCAAACAAAGGCAGTTTTACTCCTTCCTTTCCAATCTGGATGTTTTATGGGGTTTTTTTCCCACCTTTTCTTGCCTTATCCCACTGGCTACAATCTCTATAACAGTGTTCTTTGGAAGTAGTGGGAACGTACACCTTTGTCCTGTTTCTCATCTTAAGAAAAAATCATTCAGTCTTTCACCATTAAGTATGATGTGAACTATAGGTTTTTAGTTGGTGTCCTATATCAGACTGAGCAATTTTCCTTCTATTCTGAATCCATATGTTCTAGTCAGTATTCAACTGGACGTTCAAAGGGGCCCTTCTGCAGGTGGTTCTCTCCACATAGCCCTCTGCCCTCTGGCACATGATCTTGCAAGTTCTGCCTACCTGGTTTCCCTGAACTCTCACTCCCATCTCCCCAGCTCTGGGATCTGCTGGGTTCCACCTGGATTCCCTCTCTCTGTGCCATAGTCTGGAAACTTCCTCAAGGTAGAAAACTAAGGCAAATGGGGCACTCACCTTTGTTATTTTTCATTTCCCAGGGATCACTGTCTTTCATGATCTCACCCCCAAAATCCATTGTTTTATATATTTTGTCTCTTATTGTTTCAGGAAGGAGGATAAAATTTTCATCTTCGTTGAAAGTGGAGGAGTCTATCTCAATTTCTACCTTTTATTCTTGTTTCTAATCAGGGACTCCCATTGTTTTCCCCACTAGCTGAGCTCCATGCCTAGCACTTTCTAGCACCTTTTCTCTCTCTAGATTGGCTCAAAGAAAAATTAGCCTTGGAATTGGGAATACCTAGGTTCAAGTGCTGGCTGTTGCACTTACTAACCATATTAGTTTATTTTCCCATCTGTAAATTGAAGTAACCAAACCTACTTTGCAGAATTGTAAAGATTCAATGTTATCACCATTAAAACAACTTCTCCAGTGACTGGTAAATGGCAGGGACTCGATAAATGATGGGTGTCATTACTATTACTAGACTTCTTGCCCTTGCTTATTCTCTCTCCTTCTCTTCTTCCCTGCCTCCACCTTCCTTTCTCCAGATCTGTTCAGCCCTAATATTTGATGACTGTGGGCTGCAGTGACAAATTATGCTTTAAGTTAAGAATGGGCCCCATGACAGCTGAGTCATGCCATTAAGAGTCTGTAGAGTGGGAATGAATCCCAGCCCTGAAATATCAGAGTGTGTGGGTGGTTTCTGCAGGAATCACTGATGAGCACCTGTTAAATATTTTACTTTTCTTAGACAATCCTCCGTCATTCACTTAAGTTTTAAAATAAAGTCTCTCTACACTTGACAAAAGACCAGAGACACCTGGGCCACCACCCATGATTGTTCTAGTTGTTCTCTGCACAGCTCTATGAGGTACTTATCCCTCTACAGACACTGTGAATTTGTAGAGTTGTGACAAGTGCCCCAAAAAATAGCAGCAAAGTATTTTGAGAAGGGACACCTATTGCTAATTTTCATAAGTAGACCTTTGGTTAGAGAAAAGTTGAAAGTGGTTGAAATAGGTCAACGGAGTATCCCAACAGTTTCGTAATGGAATAAAGATTCATCTCCCCACTGGAAGTCTTCTTGGCTGTCCCCTTCTAGGGATTTTTTTTTCAGCACTGGGAATATTCCATGGATCAAATAAACAGTACAATGTAGTAGCAAAGAACATGAATATTCATATCAGCCAAGATGGTGTTCCAATTCCACCATTCACTAGTAGTACTATCTTGGGTTACTTATTTGAACCTTCTATGAATTTTCATTTGTAAAATGAGAGTAAATACACCTGCCTAATCAAAGTTCACGTGAGGCTGGCATGAGATAATATATGTAAAGGGCTCCATATATAGTGCATACCCTGTAAATGGTAAATAGTATCATTACCATTAACCCTGCTCTCATTATTATAATTATAATTACTGTTGTTATTGTTGTTAGCAATAGTTCATCTAACCACTGTCCAACACTGTCCAACAGAAGTTTCTACGACGACAGGAGATTCTATATCTTCGTTGTCCAATACGGTAACCACCTAGGCACGCGTGGGTACTGAGCACCTGCACTGGATAACAAAGCCCTGTGGAATCCACCTGTCCTGGTCTGCTCGAGCTGATACAACAGAACACCATGAACTAGGTGACTTACAAACAACAGAAATTTACTTCTCACAGTTCTAAACAGTGGTCCAAGATCAACCGTCAGACTTGGTGTCTGGTGAAGACTTCTTGGTTCATAGAAGGCTGTCCTCTCAGACTCCTTACATGGCAGAAGTGGGGAGGGAGCTGACTGGGGCCTCTTTTGTAAGGGCTCTAATTCCACTCATGAGGGTGGACCCTAGTGATCACTTCCTGAGGGCTCATCTCCAAATATCTTCACACTGGGGATTAAGCTTCTAATATACGAGTTGGGGGTCGGCAGGAGGGGGGCACAGATATTCAATGTGTGGCACCATCCATGGTAATCACTGATGGGTGAATCTCACAAAAATTCTGCATCCTCACCAAGGGAAGAAGTTCCCAGGGGTCAAGTGCATGGCGAAAGTGTTACCAGGAAAGCTAAGCTTGCACTTGGGCTTAAATCGATGTTCTTCCCAAAGACACATGCCTGGTGTACTCCCTCACCTTTTTTTTTTACATCCCTACTCAACAGCCTCTGGAAAGGCCCTTTCCCTGGCCACTCACCATCCCACCCCTCTCTGAACCACTCACCTCTACTCATTTTATTGGTCAGCACGGCACCTGCCACGGACACTGCACCTTTGTTCGTCACTTTGTTGACTGTTCTGTCTCCTGCCACTAAAGTGTAAGCTTCAGGAAGGTAAATTCTTTTTCTGCTTTGATCACTTCTCCATCTCAGTACCAAGGAGGTACCTGGCATAGTGTAGGGTTCCGGTAACTATGTGTTGAACTTCATACAACCAGGTTATTTGAAAGAGGCCAGAGCCCGACATCTTATAAGAAACAAAATACTTCTGTGAAATTAAAAACACTCCTCCCACCTGCCAGCTTCCTGCCCATGCCCCCTCCCCCCCGCCCCTGCACGTTAAGACAAGGGCCTGGGGATTCTCCGGTGACCACCACCAAGAGCTCTAGAAGTCTCAACCCACAGGTGGTCAGGCAAGGAGCTTCATTTCCAGTATGGGGAAAGTGCTTTGAATTCTAAACAAGACCCGACATTTAACATCCCGTTTTTCTCTCTCAATAGTTTACTCCCCTCACAGCTAATGTGATTAAGCATTCAAAGCAAGGGGTGTACATTTTTATTAGGACTATGACAAGTGATTCAGAGGTAATTAAGCAATGGAATGTTTCACACAAGGCCCACTCCACTTAAGGAATAAACTCTACATTTTTGGGGATTAACTGACAAAAAGAAAAAAAAAAGGGCATCTGGAGACTGTCACTTGCTATAACGAACAACTATCAGACCTATTGTTGGGCCTTGGGTCGTCAAAAGAAAGTGAAATTTTTCATTTATACAGAAGGATAAGAAAGATAAGAAAAATCAATATACAGATATATATTACATGGTCAGTTATTAAAACCCTATTTTTCTTTTTTATAAGAGGCAGCGTCTTAAACATACATCAATAGAAGGATGAGTGAATATGTAGCACTTCAAAGAATGAGGTACAATGATAGATACGTATGCGGAAAGATGGCTGTGCTATATTGATAAGGAAAAAAAAGAGTTGTGGTATAGTTCTCTTCTTATAAAAAGGAATTTAATCGGTAAGTGTACATCTTCTATGTGTGTTGAAAAAGTTTCTCAAGGACACGTGTCAAACAAACTGTGGGAAGTGGCAACTTCTAGGAAGTGAATTTGGACCTGAAATGACAACAGGTACGTATTATTTTTGCAATTACAGAAGATATTAAAACATGCAAGTGTTCTAAAAATTAAGCTAAACAAAAAAAGAAAAAAAAAAAAAAAGCCAGAAAACAAAACCACCAGCAACACCAGGAGCCAGAGAATCACAGGAACAAACACCTGACTGCTTCGGGGAAGCAGGGCCCCCTCGACGAGACGCTTCCCCCACAGCTCCCTCCTATCCCAACGCCCACCCACAGCAGAACACAAGTCAACCGATTCGTCTGGGACTCAAAGAAACGGCGACCTGTGCCAATACAAGAGGAGAAACTGGCCACGACCGACAGACTGAGGAACATTTGTCGTCTCTGGCAAATCCCAAGATCACTGTGGCTGTCAGGGGTGATTTTTACTCTGTGCTAATTTTACCTTCTGCTTTCATGCCAGACTCTAACTCTCCCTAAGATCCAATTCCATTAAGGCCTGAACGAATGCACTGCCAAGTTTTTCAAGGGCCCTTTACATATAATCGATGTTAATAATAATGACGGCTATGCTTCACGGGTCTACCACGTGCCAAGCCACGTGCTAAGGTGCCATGGTGCCACTGAACCCTTCTAACAATCCTGCTCATAGGTACCGTCATCTGTGTTACATAAAAGGAAACGGGGTCTCTCCAAACTTAAGTGACTTGGGGTACCTGGGTGGCTCTGTCGGTTGAGCGTCCGACTTCGGCTCAGGTTATGATCTCGCGGTCCGTGAGTTCGAGCCCCGTGTCGGGTTCTGTGCTGACAGCTCAGAGCCCGGAGCCTGCTTTGGATTCTGTGTCTCCCTGTCTCTCTGCCCCTCCCCCGCTCATGCTCTGTCTCTCTCTGTCTCAAAAGTAAATAGACGTTAAAAAAATAAAAATTAAAAAATTAAATTAAAATGTTAAAAAAAATTAAGAACTTAAGTGACTTGTCCCAAGCCACACAACAAATAAGTGGTGAAGGGGAGAAGGGGAGAAAGGGAAAATTGAAGTCCTATCCAGTTGAGACAAGGATTTATCTAGTTCAAAAAGTATGAAGAATTTCAACATGGTGACAGCAGAGCATGGAAACGAGTGTGAGACCCTTGTGGGACACGGGCTCCCGGGAGGCCGTCTGCCCCTGAAGCCAGCCCCATATCTTGCCCCCTGCATCTGCAGACAAGACATAGATGTTCCATTCTGGAGTCTAGAAAAGCTGCCGCAAGGCTCTGCTCTAGGGGAATGAACAGGCGACAGCTTCTGGCACCTGAGAGCAGTCGGCATGGGGCTTTGAGGAAAGCAAGCTGGGCAACGGGATGTGTCCCGAACTCCTACCCCATGAAGAACCTCCTTCGGGAAGGCTTCCTCCTCTCCTCCACCTCTTAACATCAAAAGCAGATTCTTGGCCTCACTCCCTTGTCCCAAAGGGACATCTGCTCTGTCACTGGCATCCCCACCACGCAAGGCAAACTGGACGATGATTTTTCCATAGATGAGCGTAAGTCAGTTACCCCCAGACTCAGCGCCCC
>NW_026057578.1:6523210-6591918 GCF_023721935.1 Panthera uncia | reverse complement strand
CCCCCCCCCCCCCCCCCCCCCCCCCCCCCCCCCCCCCCACTGCTCCCAGCCTGTCACAGCGCCTTTGTGGCATAAGCAATGATTTGGCCACTCCACTCACTACAGGAACTAATGTTATTTTTAGGAGGAAAGCAATGTCACCCCCATATACTGAAATACGTTTCAAAACTTCGAGGGAATGAAGACCACATATAAACCGAATGTTAGCTCTCCTTGAATTCAGCGTTTGCCATCAGCTAGACACCAAGGCTTTCGGTGCATTTTCCCGTTCTTTACGGAAGCTCTTGGAGGGAAGTGCCATCTCCATCCCATTTTGCTTGTAAGGAAGTGGACGTTCAGGAAGGTTTAAGTAACCGACCCAAAGTCACGCAGCTAGCAGGCGGGGGACGGTAGTGACCGGAAAGCGAACTCTAGCACCCGCCCACGATGGCCAATATCTAGTGTCACCTGTTCTGGAGAAGGGCCGTCAAAGCGCGATACCAAGTATGACCACATACGGGCAATGTGGTAGATGGGACCAGGTAAAAACTGCAGACATTCACATGCCGAAAAACCCAGTGAACGAGATGGAAAGGCAAACCACACCCATGAAAGAATATACCCTGAAACATGAATCCCTTACACTACGTAGAAGCCACTCACAACTCACAAGCGAGTAAGAAAAAGGCATATACCCCACTGGAGAAAAAATAAAATGGACAAAAGACATGAACAGGCATTTCACAACAGTCCGTAAAGAAAATGGAAAAAAGTACTCAGCCACACTAGTAATCCAAGAGATGTAAAGTACAATATGATGCCATTTTTCACCAGCAGCAGTGAGATTTTTTTTTAATGGTATAAAGGAGGTAATTTTTTGAAGTACATTAATGAGATATTCTATTATTACTTTTCCCCATCTACCCCGCCCATACCCATTCTGCTGAAGTCCTCCGTTTGCTTCATGGAAGATTAGGAATCTGACAAATGAATTGGCAAAGAAAAAATTCCTATTTAGCCCTTGACTGCCAGATAGGTTTTGAGTCTCTAGTCTCAAGGAAATGGTCCCAAAGTACGGTAAGGCAAGAATGATGGAAAGAGCAAACTGGATGCGGTTGCCAGTGTTGCAGAGTGGTCAGAGACGGTCTCTCTGGTGAGCTGACATTTCAGCCGACACCTGAAGGCAGTGAGAAAGCCAGACATGCAGATGTGTGGAGAGACAGCATGCCAGGCTGAGCCCACGGAGGCTCTGGGGTGGGAATATACTGGTCTTATCCAGAGAGAAGCCAGGAGGCTGGTCTAGCGTTGATCCAAGAAGAGAGTGGCAGGAGAGGAGGTCAGGAAGTCAGCTCAGGGCTGTGTCCTGTAGAACTTTATTATGACTTGGCAATGAACTTGGATGCTCTTCTGCAGGAGATGCAAAGTTAGAGTACGAGGTGACCACATGACTAGTCCCGGCCCAAGAAATGTGAGCAGTAACTCACTTCCCTGAGACATTTAAGAACCAGCCACCTCCACGTTCACTCTACCGTCAAGGCCATATGCAGAGATGGCGGAATACACAGTGGAGGGAGGCAGGGGCCGTGAGTCACTACACCGAGAAGTTTTGCAGTGCACTTGCCAGATCTGTGCGGGAATGTGCGTAAGAGAGAAACAGACTTTGCTGGGTTAAGCTTCTGGGATTCTGAGTTCACGCCTTATTGTGGCATTGCCTCATGTAAAGTTACAGAGTATTTGCATTTCTTGCAGATCACTTCCCAATTAGTGTGAGTGGTGGTTTCCAACAGGGGCTGGCAAACGATGGTCCATGGGACACATTTGGTCCACTCTCTCTGTTTGTAAATAAAGTTTTATTGGGACATAGCCATGCTTATTAATACACACGTATTTATGTACGTATAGCTTAAGGCTGCTTTTTCCCTGTGATGGCAGAATTGAGTATTGGCAATAGACAGGCAGAGTGGAGTAGGTCTAATCTACGCAACATAACCCACAAACCTCAAAATGTTTTCTATTCCATCTTTTACAGAAAAAAAAATTTGCTACCATCTGGTTTTGTGCGAAAGTTTTTAAGTGAGACTGACTTGGGTCTGAATCCTTGGCAAGTTATTTGAGTCTCTGAGTTGCAGTTCCTTCCCCTGGTGACTGGAAGGATGAAATGGGCTAACCTATCTAACAACTTTAACCCCATGCCAACTCCAAATGAACACTCATCGTTGTGATAATTGCCCTTGGCGTTAACCATTCAGGTCACTTCTCGTTTTTCATAGGATTCTACGCACATAATGAAATCACTCGGTTCCTCAGAATACATCCATAGAAGGAGGATTCCTAGGTTGAAAAGCATACCCACCTTAAGGATTTTGTGACAATTTGGTAAATCTCTGGAAGGTCTGTACCAGTAAGGCTCCCCTCCCCCAGTCCACACTAGGAATTATCATGGTAATAGATAATGGACTTGCCTACAAGGCAGGCAGGCTGGGAAGTTTAAGCTTCCGGTATGCCTACAAAGAATAAGAAGATGTGACTGAGCCCAGAAAGAAGCCCCGAGAGAACCCAAAAATTGCTGCTATTTACAACAGCAAATAAGAGAGCGAATCGGAGACTTTTCACATTATTGCCTAGATAATTAAGCTCTACATATAATGAACAAAAACTGAAAGCAAAGGCATCATGCATATTGGCATTTCTCATTTGAAAGACATTGATACAGGGTATGCTTAATTAAGAGAGTACACTGTATTCACCTAAATACGTAATGTATTTATCTGGACTCAGGCTAAACCCAGCTAAGGACCCCCGGATAATCTTCTAGCTGGTTTATCTGGCTTTGAATCATCACAAACCAAATGTAACAAGAGCCAGTTTCAGCAGGAAACAAGGCAAGGGAGTAGAGGGGCTGCAGGGTTTCGGGTTTCTTTGATCCAGCAGGACACAGATCGTTTTGGTGGGAAGGCAGGAGGCAGCAGAGGGGAACAATCCCCTTCTTATTTCATGGCTAGCCTTGAAAAACACACTTCAACAGTCCGTGTGTGTTTGAGAGTTCCCATGACAACCAAATCACCCTCTCTTCTCCTTCAACAAACTGTAAAGTCATCTCCTACCTATTGACAACTAGATTACAAACTGCGTGCAGGCAGAGCCTGGGTCTGTTGTCCCATTACAGCTTGGAGCAGTGCCTGCCTGATAAAAGACATCAGTGCCTACGCTAAGTAGATGCCAATTGCCTGAACAGACTGAAAGAGCAGACAGGCTGGAGGGCAGGTCTCAGGGTATATAGGACTGCTTCTAGAGCGTGTGAGGCTGGACCCTTCTTCAGGTAAGTGAGAAGCTCTGGGAAATCCGCCTATAGTGGTATTTCTCACGCCCCTCTCTAAATGGCATCCTCCTCTTCTTCTGACAACAGGGGGCCCCGGGCCCTTGTCCTCACGCTCAGTGGACCCCAGGGAGGAGCATGGGACCTCACCCTAGCCCATCAGCGTATCACATTCCCCTGGCCAGTGGTTCAGAGTGGGCACACAGCCTAAGTCAGTCCAGAGAGAATGAATCTCAGGAGTTTTTCTTTTTTTTTTTTTAATTTTTTTTTCAACGTTTTTATTTATTTTTGGGACAGAGAGAGACAGAGCATGAACGGGGGAGGGGCAGAGAGAGAGGGAGACACAGAATCGGAAACAGGCTCCAGGCTCCGAGCCATCAGCCCAGAGCCCGACGCGGGGCTCGAACTCACGGACCGTGAGATCGTGACCTGGCTGAAGTCGGACGCTTAACCGACTGCGCCACCCAGGCGCCCCTCAGGAGTTTTTCAAATACTGTGGGAAAGACACTTGTTCTTTCGCCCTGGACTTGAATGTGGCCAGATGTGAAGGTACAGTCGCGGGAGCTTTCCTGATACCCTGGGGAGCATCAGAACGAAGCCGAGACGCAGGGAACGTCCAGTTTCTGCTGAAATAGCTTCGGCCAGGGAGCCAGTCCTCCCCCCGGATGTTTCCTTTGCACCGAGCAGCAACTCTCCTGTTTAGGTGTCACTGACGGAGCATGCGTCACTAAGAAGACCAGCAAGGCCTGGCCCTTTTCCTCGTGGTAACTTTTCAGGATGAAAGCAAGCCTGGAGACTGGAATTCCAAACCCCAGGGTCCATGTCTAGCTCCCAGCCAGCGTGACCCCTTGGGTCCCTGAAAACGACTCCCCTCCCCCCTCCAAGGACCTAAGAAGGAACACGATGAGTCACACGTAAACTCTCTGGAGTCCACAACTCATCATTGTAATCAGGTTTGGGTCCAAAGGCAAGTTTCTCCCTTATGTTTTGATTTTCCTGTTTACTCCTCCACATCTCCCATCTCACTGGCAAATGGCCATATACCAAGTGACAGCTGCCAAAATGTGAGCAGAAGTGATGTGTTGTCATTTCTGGCTGAGGCAGTGAAAAGTCCAGGCTCCGTTCTCCAGTATGCTTCTTCCCCTCTGTGGCTGCAGGGAAAGGCACACAATCCACACGGCACAGCCTACGGCAGCCATGTGGAGGACGGCAAAGTCATCAGCGTGGGGCCCTGGCACCCCACAAGAGACGTGAGGCCTGAGGGACAGAAAGAGAACCACTTCTGTTGAGTTAAGCCACGGAGAGGTGGGGGCTGTGTGTAACGACCAGCCCACCTCTGCTGATCTAAGGCGGGCTGGGTCTGTATTTCTCCACATGTGCGTTCCCCACGAACTCAGAAAACATCTTCCTTCACGACTGAAGGGGATATTAAAACCATCAAAGAGTGAAGACGAGCACTTCCAGAAGTGCTGTGCACCAACCGAGGGATGAAGTCGATCTGAAGGACTACTCACGCGGGGTAATTCCAAAATCAAAAGGTACTTGTCTGGGGGACACGTGTGGACAAATACAGAAACGGAACCCAAACCCTTGGCATCGACAACGAAGGATGTTCCCTTCTCCTAGAAAACAGAACAGACGGTTGCACAAACATCATGATTCTTAAGCAAGTTGTAAAGTAAGGCCTTTCTACCTGCACATTATCAGCTGCTGAGTTCACTCTCTCTCCACGCTTTTTGTGTGTGTGTCTATCTCCCCGTAATGACCAAGGAGAAACCCAGCTGGTTATGCAAAACGGAACTCTCATCGGATTTTTCGGATGTTGATGAAAATGAGCTTTACGACGCCCTACAACAAATGCATACAAAGTGCAAATGGTTTTAAACATTTTTCCAGGTTTTCTGGCCACTAGGAGTACAGCCAGAGCCGACATCTACGGGGTTCGTGTGAAAACTTTCGAGTCCTTGTTAATAGATTGCTCTTTCTTATGTATTTATCAGTTGCATGTTTCTAATTGACTTCAAAACACTAATAGCCCTGCAAAAAAAAAAAAAAAAAAAAAAAAAAAAAAGGTTATTTTAAGCCAGGCCTGCGTTGTATGGCAAGTTGAGGCACGCATTTGAACAAAACGTGCTGTCAGTGTGTGCTCATTAGAAACAAATCCTTAGGGTAGCCGTATTTATGAAAGAGGAGCACAGAACAATAATTTAGGTAATAAAAATGTACTCAAGAGAAAAATCATTTTTAAAGCACGAACAAAGCAAAGTACAGTTTCCTGCGAGGTTGATACCTTTTCTATCCATTATTTTCATCAATACTTAAGAAAGTTTAGCTGGGTAGTTCCCAACTACTTAAAAATATAAATGCTGGGGCGCCTGGGTGGCGCAGTCGGTTAAGCGTCCGACTTCAGCCAGGTCACGATCTCGCGGTCCGTGAGTTCGAGCCCCGCGTCGGGCTCTGGGCTGATGGCTCGGAGCCTGGAGCCTGTTTCCGATTCTGTGTCTCCCTCTCTCTCTGCCCCTCCCCCGTTCATGCTCTGTCTCTCTCTGTCCCAAAAATGAATAAAAAAACGTTGAAAAAAAAATTAAAAAAAATATATATATATAAATGCTAACCAACGTCAAATTTCTTTCCTCCTATTTCCCAGAGCTAGGTGCAGAGCCTCGTGGAAGGGAAAGGGGAGAAAAGAACCAGACGGTTTAAACTTTGAAAACAAGATTTTCATCTGAGCTGGAGACATTCGCTTTAACTTTTCATTTTTGCTAAAAGAAGGAAAATCTTCAAAGTTTGCAGGATGTCTAGGACCTGGCCTTTTTTGCCGACATTCCAGAACGGGTCCTCCAGTAAGAATGGGGCCTTTTTTTTCGAGTCTCTCCGGGAGCTGGTGCTCCCACGCAGGTGGCCTGATGTGAGTCCATCATAGCCAGTATTCCGTCCCATGCGCCCTGGGACCGGGACCCTGGCAGAGGCGGGTGGGCGCTGACATAGTGTCAGAGCGTGAGGCACATCAAGGGAGGCTGCGGGTACATACACGCACTTTCAAGTTTGGTTTGGGAGACCCCCCCCTCCCCCCATAAACAGGCCGACTGCACTGGGGTGCGGCTAGGGGCAGAGCCTGGAGGGTGGTGACAGGCCAGGAAGGTCAGCAGGTAGGCAGCAGAGGCTTTGACTAAAGATGTCCTGCAACACAGACCCCACACGTACCAAGTTCCGGCACACTGTGCTGTTGGGAGCTCATGAGCCACCAGCAGATAAGCCGGCGTTTCCACGGACCTTTTCCTTGGTCTCGTCTGCCCCAGGGGAAGTAATCTGTCATCCTTTGTTACTTGCTAGAAGGGTGACCTGGTAGGACTACCAATAGGCTAGAAGAGCACAAGCAAGGTCTCCTTTGCAGACCCACAGCACAGGGAGCACAGGACCACCGAGCGCCCCCCCCCCCCCCCCCCCCCCGAACTGCAGCCCAGCCAGGGAGGGCGGGGTTCGAACAGCCCGGGGCCCCCTTTTAAAAAAAAAAAAGACCCCCAAGACCCCCCCAACCCCCCTCTTCTCTTATCTGTTTAAAAAAAAAAAAAAAAAAATCTCATTGGTAATTCCCTTCAACTTAAAAAAAAAAAAAAAATCAAAATATGGTCTAGCCTTGAACGGGGAAATAGCCTCAAGTTTGGAAAATCAAACGCTGTGCTTCAGTGGAAAAAGCCAGTGGGTCAACTTAACAAGAGAGAGGAAACTGGAACATGATAAGAAAAGTCAGATCGGACGTTCAGAAGAATGAGACCAAAGGAGGGGAGATCTTTTCTCTCCTTTCCCCCAGATTTCCAGAGTTGAGTTTGAGGGAGACCTGTATACACACACCCGTGCGTGTACGCACCTGCTACCAAATGTTGTCTCCGCAGGGCCATCGGCAGGAGAGCCAAGGCATCGGTTTGAATTGCTCCCCAGACTCCCCCACGGCGGTCTCCACGAGGGTGGCCACGCTGACCCCAGAACAGCTCCTGGAACCCTGGACCCCCTCCCCTCTTCCGCCTAGCAGCCCCCTAGTCCGGGTTTTGCTCAAGTTTGGGTTTGCTTTTAGGGACTTTACTCTTTACCACACGTCTTGGGGTATCTCAGCCTTTTGGCCGATGGCATGACTCTGCTTCTTGTGGAAGAATTTTTATTCCCTTCTTGTTCATTTCTTGCACTGAATTTTTTTTTTTTTTTAATAAAGTGAAAATACCAGAGAACTTTGTGATTACATAACTGTCCTGGATTATTTTGGGAACCATTCTATTTGCTACTGAAATGTTACTCTCATTGACGCTCGGTTTATTTTGAGAGAGCATGCCTCCTTTTGACAAAATTAAGAAGTAAAAAATAAATGGAGTTTTTTTTTTCTTTTTTTTTTTTTTTTTGGTTAAACAACGCATCGCACTTAAAAGATAAATCCCTGCCTTAAAAATAGTTGCAGCAGGAATAGCACCAATTTTCAGCCAAAGTAAAATTATCTCCTCACAATGATCTTCATTCAAGAGGAAAGACGGGGTGTGGCTATGTGACCTTGGCGAGGTGAGCTGGGTCTTTGTTTCCTCATCTGTACAATGGGAATAATACCAGAAAAGAGGTACTTTCTTCTGAGGAGCCTCCCCCCACCCACAGGGCCTCCGCATCCCCGGGATGTTCACCTTTTCCTGTCAGGCTCTCCCTCTCAGGAGTCTGGGACTGGCAGTCAGACACAGCCAGGCCGTGGGGAATTCCAGGTGAACTGGTATAAACTTGCAAACTCTAGAACAGCCTTCTCGTGCCGTGTTTGTGGGGTGACCAAGAAAGCTGGACGGGACGCCTGAAAGAGCCAGGCGGGTAGGCAGAGAAATGAGGGAGAGATGAGAGGCGCGGAGCCAGAGTTCCGGATCATCTTCTACCTTGGCCTCCCAGCTTTGCTTCCTGCCAGGTCTGACTGCGTTCAGCATTTGCCTTCCTTAAGACATCACTGTATTTAAATACAGATGTAGCAGGCTCCTGTGAAAATTCTAGACTCATTTAAAACAAGAATGAACTTGGGGCGGCCTGGGTGGCTCAGCTGGTTAAGTGGCCGACTCTTGGTTTCTGCTTGGGTCACGATCCTTGCAGTTCATGGGTTCGAGCCCCGCATCAGGTCTGGCACTGATTCATGGGACCTGCTTAGGATTCCGTCTCTCCCTCTCTCTCTGCCCATTCTCTGCTCGCTCTCTCTCGCTCTCTCTCTCAAAATAAATAAATGAATTTTTAAAAAATAGGGGCACCTGGGTGGCTCAGTCGATAAGGCATCCCACTTCGGCTCAGGTCATGATCTCGCGGTTTGTGAGTTCGAGCCCCGCATGGGGCTCTGTGCTGACAGCTCGGAGCCTGGAGCCTGCTTCGGATTCTGTGTCTCCCTCTCTCTCTGCCCCTCCCCCACTGTGCTCTATCAAAAATAAATAAATGTATAAAAAGAAATAAGATCACCTCTCCCTCCCTTTTTGTGTATGTGACATAAAACAGTACTCACTTATTATCTGTCAGGATCCAGGCAGGGCAGTTTTTCTGGTCGGGGCCACTACAGCTGGGCTTCACCGGCCGGCCCCTCGGGATGGCTGCCCTTACGTGTTTTTGTCTTTATTCGAGTAGAATTAACACGGCGGTCTATCCGTTTCCAGTGCACAACGTGAGCTTCGTCAACTCCGTCCGTTTCTCAGGGCTCATCCCGACCCCCTTGGCCTGTCTCCCCCATCCCTCTACGCCACCTCCCCTCTGGCAACCACCAGTCTGCCCTCTGTATTTAAGAGTCTGTTTTTTGGCTTGTCTCTTCTTTTCTTTGTTTGTTCTGCGTCTTAACTTCCACGCACACGAGTGAAATCACATGGTATTTCTCTCTCTCTGCCTGACTTACTTCACTCCACATAACCTCCCCCCACCCCACCCCAGGTCCATCTGTGTTACAACCTGAAGAATTTTAACTAGAACACAGCAGGGGGGGAAAAAATGCCAAAGACACATCTTTCTTCATCCAGTCTGGCTCTTCAGAGAGAACTCTGCTGCCAGCCGGGGTGCACGTCGGCCCCTCCCGTGCGCGGATCCCAATTGAAGTAAAACAAGGTCTTTATGCCCACGTGACCATGATATGCATAAAGGTGGCACCAAACCAACAAACATCAAGTGCCCAATTACCCAAATGTCTTGCTCACCTAACAGTCTTTAAATAGTCAAAGGCTCTCTGGCAAATCATTCTCTTTAGAAACACTAAAGGCAACGCTGAACGCAGATGATTTCACATCCCCTTCACAGCCACTCTTGGAATAATTGAAAGCGCTTCCCGTCGTAGACAGCGCCGGGTCAACACGGTCCCGTGGAGCCATTTCATTTAGCTGGGGGGAGGCCGTCCCAGCTCGGGCCCCCTTGGGGTTTTCACGTGTCCGACCGACAAGCAGCTTGGCACTTACGAGGAGCCTGAAGGCAAGACCTCTTCCAGTGAGCTATTTGACAGGAATCAAGCCCGGGGTCCCCCTCCTGTCACAGCCTGAAGGTGCATTGTGTCCAGATGTGTTGTAGCAGTGGGAAGGTCCATAAGGGCAGGGCCATCTGGGGGCTGGCTGGGGGGACAGGGAGATATCTGAGAGTTCCTGACTCTGCCACGTGCAGTTCAGAGAACTTTGCGAATGATTTCCGGGACCACGGAGGAGGCCGGCGTGTAGCTGACGGGACAAATGTGATGTGTCACTGCAGATGTGAGTGCACAGAATTCTCTTCATTTCCCTACACCCGCAGTATTCCGCTGTATGTGTCCAAGCGAACCCATTTACCAGTGAGCTAGCTCTTAGTTTAGCGAGGAGAAATTCACACTCACTCCGCAGCGGAAGGATAAGCAAACTTAAGAAGGTCTGATTGGGGTGCAAATCAACTTCCTCTCGATTGTGTTTCTCACTGATATTTTCTCTGGACCCCTGTCACCGGGGGACACAAAGTCCCCCACCTCCCAAACACTGGAACAAAATCTAAGGACTCGCGTAACCTGGCTAAGCCCGGGCTCAGAGTATGAGATTATGCTTAAGAAGACAAGCTTCTTACCATCTAGTCAACACCCCCACATTTCTAGGAACATCTAGGAATTCCCAGGGGCAAAGAGGTCTATTCAGTGGCGGAGGAGAAGCAAAATCAGACTGTCTTTATTTGCTTCACGTGTATCACCGGTGTGTTGACTTCCGGTTTCAACTCCCCCCAAGTAAAGAGTTTGGAAGCTGTCCCTCCCATCCTCATAACAAGAAAAAGCTCAACGAACTGAGAATCAATGTCTGGTCTGGGACCCAGGGGAGCACCAAGGCCAGAGAACAGACTGCCACCCTGAAACCTGAAGAGGGGACAATTCAGAGGGCCGCGGCCAGGATCCGCTCACGTGGAACAGGAGCCACTGGACCTATGACAGGTAGGAATACGTAGGTGGTAATTCTGATGAGCCGCTGGGGGCTGAGAACAGGCTAGCATGTGGCTGAAATCTTAGGGGGACCCCACAACTTCGTGGGCTTTACCTCTAGAAACCCCACGAGGTTCTCCCAGTGAAGATTCAGGTAGGATCCCCTGATGGCTCTGCCTGGGGGAGAAACGTAATCCTTGTGAATTACACACGGAGCGTTCGTCAAAACTCAGGTACTGCTGTCCTTTGTCCCAGACAAATCATAAGCGTCATGGGATTTTTGTTGGTGGTAACGCTGGACGGTTGCATGGATGGGTAAATGAGCGGAAGATAAGTCATCCAAGCCCTCATGGAAATTGTCATACGGAAATTCCTACATTTGTCCCTCACACAACGCCCTCGCTAACAGCTTCTGGTGTTAATGGCTGTGCCATGGTGTTAAAACGTCCTTGTGTGTTCAAAAAAAAAATTGGTGGGAAGGGCTCAATTTAGGAAGTTAACCAGATTTCTTTACTACAGGAGACTGGATCCCAGGCAACTTTCTCTTCCTAGAATTTAGCACAGCTCTTATTGGACACTCGGTAAATTAATCAAGAGTGAAAACATCACAGAGTAATTAAGTCATATTCACTCCACAGATACTCACGGAACACCCACTGCTTTGCAGGCACCAAGCCAGCGCCTAGCGAGCAAAATGGGACAAACATGAGCAGAATCCACCCTCACGGAGTGGAGGGTGCAGCAGAGGAAACAGACGTTTCACAAGTAAGCTCACAGGTAAGTGCAAAATCAACACCGTGACGCTCGTTACCGTAGAGAAGCAGATGAAAAAGATACAGTAAAGCAAACAGCCTGGTCAGGGAGGTTGGGAGAGGCCAACAAAGGAGATGAGAATTTAAGCATTAGGAAAAATCAACGTGACAAAATGGAATACGGGGGAAGGATCACTGGGAATCCAGTAGAGACAATGTGTTGTCAATGCCCTTTTTATTTCTTTTTAAAGTTTATGTATTTATTTTGAGAGAGAGAGAACCAGCAGAGAAGGGGCAGAGAGAGGGAGACGGAGAGGAGAGGAGAGGCAGAGAGACAGGATCCGAAGCGGGCTCCGTGCTAACAGCAGAGAGTCCGATGCGGGGCTCGAACTCACGAACCGCGAGATCGTGACCTGAGCTGAAGTCAGACACCTAACTGACTGAGTCACCCAGGCGCCCCTCCTAATGCCCCTTTTAAGCCCTACAGCCAGAGGGAGCGTGGCACATACAAAGAATGGAAATGAGGTCAAAGTGGCTTGGAGAGGGGATTCCACACAGTTGTTTATTGGTTAAGCCTCCAAGTGTTGTAGAGATTTGTTACGCGGCATTAGATGCCTAATACAGGTATAACTCAGAGAGGTCAAGGTTTCTGTGCTGGATATGCTCCCTTGACCCTTCCAGATTCAATCCCCACCACTGTCTGCCCTGCTGTTTGCCCTGAAAGTCATTTGGACGAGCTGCATCAACCAGGCTCCCTTGTCCTCTGGATTCTACTTGGGTTTGGCCAAGGGGTGGCACCAGGAGAAAGTCGGAGGGTGGGAGGCAAGAGAGGTCAGCCTATCTCTCCTCTGCTCTCCCAGCTGAGGTGCACTTTGACACTCACTGTATTCTCTGCCCGAGGCCAAGAGCTCTTAGGGAGCAGTCCTTCCTATAGCTTCAGTCCTCCCTGGGTTCCAGGATCCACTCTCCCCCTTGCTCCTTCGAGCTTAGAGGCATAAGCGGCCTCCTGCTGTTTCTATCCCTGGGTGGCTTCACCATCCCCCACTGTTCCCTTGATTAACCCCACCTACGCCCTTGCAAGCAATCCTTTCCATTGACTCTCTCTTCATCCATCCCCTTTGGATGTTCTATCAGATTCTGGCGGCCACAACTCAGCTAGAAAGTAGCAGAGCCGGGACATTAAGTTTCAGAAACGCAAAATCATTTCTTTTTTGAAACTAGAGTATCTATACCTTCCCTCAGCGGGCATAAGCCCAAAGACTGAAAACACACCAACATGGGTCCAGAGCTTCTGTGGAAATTGAATCGGCCTCTTTGGGCCTCAGTTTCTTCATCAGCAAAAAAGGAACGATACCTACCAGTCAACTGGTCACGACATGAAATTGCCGTGAGAACTGAAGGCAAAAACTCAGGTAAAGCACACGGCACACAACACGGGCCAGTAACATGACCACTACTGAGACGCCGTCAGCGGGGCGCCTGGGTGGCTCAGTCAGCTAAGCAAGCCCAACTCTTGACTTTGGTTCAGGTCACGATCTCACAGCTCATGAGTTCGAGCCGCGCACCGGGCTCTGTGCTGACAACGTGGAGCCTGCTTTGGATCCTCTGTCTCCCTCTCTCTGCCCCTCCCCAACTTGCTCGCTCTCTCTCTCTCTGCATTTCAAAAATAAATAAATGTTAAAAAAAAAAATTTAATGCCATCAGCAAAATATCTCATTTTGTTAAACCAGCCTGACCCTTTTTGCATTGTCAGTAGCCGCAGGGGCTGCGGTAATCACCAGTTCAATCGGCCGACCCACAGGAAGATACTAGAAGGAGGCACAGAGATATTATCTGACCCGTTTTGTATGTACCTTAGCCCTGCAGAGCTGCGCTAGTCAGAATCGCTTACCAATGTCGTGTGCGACTCCTAGTTCAAAAGAAGCACTTGGCTTGTTCAGGCGCCACCACTCTTCGCCATCTCAGTGGTGTTCAGAGAAGGGAACTGGTCCCAGAGTCCTGTCACATCGAATCTTCCCCTACCAGGGTCACACGTTACCCAGACAGGTTTTTGAATGTGCAAAAGCATGAGGGAGGGATAGAAGAAAACAGGAATCTGCACTCGGTGACATTACCAGAAACATGTTTTGACTTCCGATCGCGGTTCTGAGAAAGGGCAGCACTGTATGCCACGTTTACAGCCGTTCCAACTATGTTTTAATGAGTCCCTGAATGCTGACAGGAGGGCCACTTAGACTTGAGTAATTGGGTCACCGCAGTTTCCCAAGGACAGGGGGCAGGCTGTGGGGTCTGATCGTTGGCAGAGAAGTGGCTGGTGGACCCGATTCAAAGTCACCGGAAAGTGACGGTGTGCCGGAAACGGGGCCAGGAGCCGGAGGGTCCCCAGATGAGTGGCACAACCCCGCCAGGAGTGTGGCCCCACTTGGCAGTCCGCTGTCCTTGCAATTAGACGTGCTGTGACTGCTTCCCAGCGTCCGCTCGTGCTCCCCACCGAGGTCTCTACAGGCTCACACCCCACTCGTCCATTATTTATACTTAGGTCTCTTTAAGTCGACCCAAAGTCTTACTGAAGTAAATTTACTGTCGCTGAAATTTTGTATCGTGACCACCAGCAGAAGACACCATCACTTGCAATCAAGAGAAACCAACAATTAAAATAAACACCATGAAAACAAGCATCATTACCAGATTCCCACTGGAGACAGTTTTCTATGGAATGGTCTGAGTCTGCTACTAACTGTCTCCTCGATTTAAAAAAATAAAAATAAATTTTAAAAAAAAGGAGGTTGGCACGTGTTCAAGCACCAAACGAGATTTTTTCTCTCCTATAATCGGAATCATTAAAAGAGAACGGGAAAGAGAACAACTTTCGGACTGTGTTATTCAATTTTACTTCATGCTGAAATCACCGAGGAACGCGTCCACAATCATCTTGTTACGTAACCCAGGGTTAGCCATCTGGGATTTGGCGTCTCCTCTGCACGGCTGAAGCCTGGCCCTAAGCGATACCAGCCATAAATCACGGTCTGTGGGGCTGGTGCACATTAAAGAAAGTAACTATTGCAATTAATCTCTTCCAAGTACCATCTAAATGCGTCTTGTCTGCTCCCCAGGGTACGGATGCCACCCTTTGCAAAATGCCGAGATACACTGAACTTCAAGCTCCACGGGCGAGAGACCCGTGTAGATCACCACCTTGCAGTGCGAGAACTACATCCCAGTGGAAGGAGCCACCTTCTCTGCCGCACAAGGGGTCTCTGTGGCCAGAAAGACGTCAGGGAGAGATTCTGCACAAAGGAAGTTGGAGGACATCAGGGGTCTCATCCCGATGTGATGAAGACCCCCCGCCCCCAGGCCTTGGAGACAGAGTCGCAAATGGAAAGCGCTCCTGATGGGTCCTCAGAGGACCCGCAGTCCACAGGCCAACACCTCCTCCTCGGAGGTCAGGACCCTTCTCTGGAGCCCCGGGTTTGGCTCAGGCAAGCTTCTGCCCTACGTGCTTCCTACAGCTGGATGGTTAGGCAGAGCCCACAGGACTGATCCGGCCGGAATCTGGCAAATCCACAGTCGGCCGGAGTGACCAGTGTGATGCGATTCACTCACAAGTTCGTCTCATGCATGTTCGTTAGGTCCCTACCACGTGCCAGGTACTATTCCGTGTACTAATGGTACAACGGGAGGAAACGGGCAAATTCTCTACTCCTGTGGAGTTTGTGCTATGGCTGGAGAGACAGATAATGAGCAAAGGCAGGAAATGTCAGGCGATCATCCGTGATCCGTGAGGAAGACGGTCGGGAGTGAGGTGGGAGGGGCCGCGTTACAGGGAGTCCAGGAGGGCCTTCATTTTTCCTTAAGTTTATTTATTTATTTTGAGAGAGACAGAGACAGTGTGAATGGAGAAGAGCAGAGAGGGAGGGAGACAGAGAATCCCAAGCAGGCTCTGAGCCGGGCTTGACCCCATGAAACCGCGAGATCACGACCTGAGTCAGGTGCTCAACTGACTGAGCCACCAAGGCGCCCCCAGGGGGGCCTTTAGACAGTGGGCAGTTGAGGAAAGGCCTGACTGGGATGAGAGAGTGAGCCCCGTTCGTCTGTTGGGAAGGGAAAAACGTGCCAAAGGCGGGACCCGTGACGGCAAAGGGCAAGCACCCGACCGGCGTGTCTGGGAGCAGCAGGGGAGGTGGCAGGAGACGTGGTCGGCGGGAGGCCACACGGTGGGGGCGTCGGCATGGACTCCGGCAGAGGCGGTCGGCCCCTGGAGAGGTCAGAGCAGAAGAGCGGACACCGCGTGACTTGCGCTATGGAAACACGACCGCGGCTGGCAGGCAGAGAGAGCATCACGGGGGCCGGGGACCAGGCAGGGTTCCGTCCGGAAAGGGTCTGGAGACGATGCGGGGCACCCTGGTGCAGGGCGGAGGCGGCGGAAGTGGCAAGAAAGGGACACATCTGGAAGGCGTGGGTGACGGCACTTACAGAGGAGGGAGCTGAGTCAGGGGTGATGCCGAGACTTCTTGCGAAAACGGAGCTGCCGTTTGTGGAGATGCAGCGACCTGGGCAGGAGGCTGAGAACGGGGCTCCGGGCTGGTTCGGTTCCAGACCCTTCAGGGCTACAGGAGCGGAGACGTGCACCAGGCGGCGGGAGGTTAATAATCACATTTACCGCTTCTTGCCAGCCTGGCCTCGGAGTCTTCACGCTGCTCTTCTCTCCTTATCACCTCAGGTCCCGCCTAGTCTGTCCTCAGGCGTCTCCCGCCCCCACGCTCACATCCTCAGTCGGGGTTAGGGACCCCTTCTCCGTGCTCTTCCCCCCATGATCTGGTGTCTCTCCTGCCGACTGCACGAGACAGAGTTTTAATATTTTTTTTAATGTTATTTATTTATTTATTCATGTATTTTGTGAGAGACGGAATGAGTGGAAGAGGGGCAGAGAGAGGGGGAGCAGAAAGAGAATCCCAAGTGGGATCCACACTCAGCACCAGAGCGCGACTCGGGGCTGGATCTCACACCCGGGAGATCGTGACCTGAGCCGAAATCAGAGCCGGGCGCTAAACCGACTGAGCCACCCAGGCGCCCCGAGTTTTAATATTGATACAGAACTTCCCTACAGTTATGTCCACCAAAGGGCTTTCCGTTCCCACGCCTCAATGCCCTCAAGGTCCTGTGACAGTCTCTTTGGCCCAGACTGGCTATTTGGGGACTGCTTTTTCCCCAAGCCATGAATGAGCAGAAAATTAAGGGAAAAGTACCAAGGAAAGAAGCCTAGTGTCGGGGGGGGGGGGGGCGGTGAGAGAAGTGCAGGCCATTCCGATAGGTTTATTTTCCCATCCATGTTGTTCTCCATCCCCAGCCCCCACCCCCACCCCACCCCCAGCCCACAGCTTCCTTGCGGACCACTTGGAGCTTCTGAAATTAAAAACATCACTGCTTGTCTAGCAGACAAGTAAGGGTGGGACCCGGGGAGGTAAGGAGAAACATAATCACGACATGTCAAATGGTCCAGCTTTCCCTCTAGAACCCAAGGTCCGTTTTCCTCAACTCAGAATTTGAGGGATTGTGGGTAGAGGAACCAGACATTCCAAATTTTATCAGGAAAAGATGCCATCTCTTACTGCGTGACTTCGGACAAGCGGCTTAACTTCTCTGAGCTGTTTCATCTGCCCGAAATGACAGTATTCGTGATATGAACCTCACAAGTGATGGAAAGTTTGGAGGAAATGTGTTAAGGGACCTACAGTGTCTGGCCCAGAGCAGACACTCAAAAAAACAAAAACCAAAAAACAAAAACAAAAATCCGGCAGGCTCTTTGCCAGGTGATGGCAGGACCCCCACGTTATCTTCAGAATGACAAAAGACAACTCTAAATGCTCCTCAGAGAAGCTTGGAGTCCCGAAGCTGCTTTTCCTCTTCAGGATGTCACTATCAACAAGGTTCTGATTAACTTTGCCAAAGATCTTTCTAATTTAAACTGAGTTCTGTTGGACAGTTCAAGCTGTCAGAGGAGGAAGAGGCACAACCATCGCTGACCTTTTCAAACAAAGCTAATTGCTTGGGGTTTTAAGGTTATGGCGCTGAAATTTTGCCATATATTGATCCAGGGGTGCAAACTTCCCTCCTAATTCCTCATTTCCTCTGGAGGAGAAAAGCAGGAATTTGTCATGATACCACCCATCTTCTGCAGGAGGAGCATGAATATTCAGGAACTTCCCGCTTGCAAATCGAGTTGGCCAATCGTGCAGAGCGATTTCTCAGGCGAACGCTCTGACCTGACCATTTAGTTTTTCGTTTGGTCAGTAAATACTTCTCGAGCGCGTCTGGTGGGCCAGGAAGCGTGCTGGGCTCAGAAGTCGCAGTGGCGGGCACGCCTGACGGGACAGGGGGAGGTCGCTGCGAATCAGGGGATTACACAAATCAACATGGAGTCGGGGAGAGCTAGGGTGGGCCAAGAGGGGCTGGGGCAGTGGGCCCCCCCCAGCTGCTGGCGGAAGTGGGGGCTTAGTCTGTGGGGGACGTGAAGGCAAGTCAGTGTGCTTTTCAGGGTCATCACATGCCGGAAAGTTTAAGCGCTACTGGTCCTAAATGCTCCTAAATGCTCCTCCCTCTCCAGGCAGACCTCCCTCCCACTTTCATCTTGGGTGCTCCAAGAGGAGGAAGGACGAGAGGGACCGGTCAAGTTCACTGCAGCAAGGCTTTCCAGGAAGACGGGTCACCCACGCCAGGATGGGAAGGAGGGCCTCGGTGCTCCAGGCAAAGCCATGAGGGCAGGGCGTTCCCCCGAGGGCACACAGAGCAGTGATCCTGGGCCACTGGAGGGAGTGGACCAACCAGAGCAGGGGCCGGGCAGGTAGCACACACGAGGGGAGTGGGCTGGAGGGAGTGGGGGAAGGGACACAGACACAGGAGTGTGTGTCCCAGAGAAAGGGCAACAGCTATTCAGCGGCAGCTGATCTATTCTCAAGAGAAGCCAGAATTCAGATTTTTAAGTAAAACATGCTCTTTTTTTTAAGTATTGACAACCAATTTAACAATCAGAACACCAGGGGCTCCTGGGTGGCTCAGTCAGTTGAGCGTCCGTGTCTAATTCTTGATTTAGGCTCAGGTCATGATCCCAGGGTCATGGGATCAAGCCCTGTGTCAGGCTCTGTGCTGAGTGTGGAATCTGCTTGGGATTCTCTTTCTCTCTCTCTCAAAAAAAAAAAAAAAAAAAAAAAAAAAAAATCAGAACACCATATGAAAAGCAAAGTACATCCATTGGACAAATTGACCTTATAACCTCTCCACTAGGGTAATCAGAAGAAATGGGAACCAAGGAAGAAGAAGCAAGATGAGAAGGAGCCATCTTCCCGGGGAGAATTAACCACAGCTCCCTCCCCTGAGCCCCTGGGCATAGACCTGGTCCACTCATGGGCTCGCTCTATCATGGGGACGATTCTGTTAGGCTTGGCCACTCCTCTCTCTCCCCCAGGACTCCGTAAGGGCCTCGAAATGGACCTTCATCCACTTTGCATCCACTCTGGGCAGGATGCAGTGTTGGGCACTTGGTAGTGATCAGCAAACGTTCCTTTGGTAGAATGTATCAGCTGCCCCCCCCATCTTCCAGCCCCCCATCTTTCAGCCCCCCCATCTTCCAGCCCCCCCCCATCTTCCAGCCCTCTAGCATACTCGGATGGCTTAATGCTCACTCTGAGAGAATACCTACCACCTCCTGAGCACCTGCCCTATCCCCTGGAATGACCCTGACCCCTTCGCCCACATCTCTCCATTTATCCTCCCAACCCTACCATCAGGTCTCGACTATTCTCCTGCCCGCTTCACAGAAGAAGAGACAAAGGCTTGGAGAGAGAAGTCAAGTTTCTGAAAGTCACGAAAGGAGTAAGTGGCAAAAGCTAAGCCCCAACTCCAGGGCATACCTACTCCACAGTGCGAAACCATAACCTCTGTGCTACACCGAGATACAAGCAACGGAATAGCACCGAACAAAAAAGCTACCGCTCCCGGAGAGGGCACAACAGCTCTGCACAGAGTGGCCACCATCCGTGGTTTGGACAAACCGCTGTAGGCGCCATTTGCTCCTGGCCGCACGCTCGCTTGCCAGCTACGACCCACGCTCCAGATGGGAGAGAAGCTCAGTTCAACGGTCTGTCACCTCACCGACACCTGGGACAAACCCACACCAACCCACCCAGGCCTACAAAGGAAATGGCAGCCCCCAGCCCTCTCATCCCGGTTTCTTGGCTTGAACGGTGTGTCCTGTACTGTAGAGTGGAGGCAGATACCCAGGACCTAGGGTCGATGGATGAAAGCAGGTTGCAGCAACATACGTAATATGATCCCACTTTAAAATAGTAAAAATCAGGGTGCCTGGGTGGCTCAGTCAGTTAAGCCGTCAGACTTTGGCTCAGGCCATGATCTCACTGCTTGTGGGTTCGAGCCCCATGTCAGGCTCTGTGCTGTCAGCTCAGAGCCTGAAGCCAGTTTCGGGTTCCATGTCTCCGTCTCTCTCTGGCCCTCCCCCCCCACTCACACGCACTCTCTCTCTCTCTCTCTCTCTCTCTCTCTCTCTCTCAAAAATAAGTAAACATTAAAAAAATTTTGACAATAAAAATAATAATTTCTTAAAATTTTTACTTAATACAGGTAATTTCAATGAGTCTGTGTGTGTGGAGAAGGGTCTGCAAGGAGCTCACTCACCTGCTGACAGTGGGGTGTCTGGGGCTGGGGGCTGAGAGATCGGTTAAGGGTGAGCTGTTTGCTTTTCGGTTCCAATATTGTTGAATATTTTGCTAGAAGCGTATGTTACTTCGCATCTGGAGAGAAGACGCCCAAATGGGAGGCCATTCGTGCCTTTGGAATTTGTCCCCTTTGAGGAGAGCGTGGCCGCCATGGGTTGAACCCACACGGTGTGGCTAAGCCCTCCCTTGCTCCACGATGGGTCCCTCCCTCACTGGAAACACAGAACCACTAACAAAGCCCCCAACGTTCCAACGTGGATGGGAAGACAGGGCACGCTCACACACTACATGTGGCTGATAAGAATCATAAATAATAATAGCGACTGCCACGCCATTTACCGAGTCCTCCTTCCGTGCCCGACACTCAGCTACGACTGTTTATATTAACCCGCTTCATCCTCACAAAGACCCGCGATGAGGCTTCTGCGGTTATCCTCTGTCGTTCAGACAAGAGAAGACGGAGAGTAAGTAATGCGCACACCATCACATCACTACATGGCACACCCGGGATTCAAACCCAAGTCTATGCTGAACCATCCTGCCACTGCCCCTAGATATTCGTAAGGGCATATCTGGAAGACTGGGTGCCGGTACGTGCCGCCATCCCCACCATCACCATCGGCATCATCACCACCACCGTCAGAGGTGAACGGGCACCGCGCACCAGGTATGGTGATAAATGTTCATTTATGTACATTGTACATAATCATTATGTAAATGATCATTTACTCAACGATCTGGCCAACACCATCCTTCTGTTAAATAGGCAGCATTGGGGTGCCTGGGTGGCTCAGTCAGTTAAGCGTTCGACCTCTGATTCGGCTCAGGTCATGATCTCACAGTTCGTGGGATCGAGCCCCGCATCAGACTCTGCGCTATCGGCATGGAGCCTGCGTGGGATTCTCTCTCCTCCTCTCTCTCTGCCCCTCCCCTGCTCTCTCTCTCTCTCTCTCTCTCTCAAAATAAATAAATAAACTTTAAAAAAAATAAAAATAAGTAGGCAGCAAGAGTACTGCTACTCTTTACAAATGAAGAAAATGAAGTTTAGAATGGTTAAATCAACCAAAGTGGCCAGAGACTACCCACAAACTACAAAATAATAACACTCAAGCTTGAGCCTATCAGAACAAAGATAATTCGCTATTCGATTTTTTGCCTTAAGCCGGTCTCAATGGTTCCCCCACTTTTTACCTCGGTGGTTTACCATTTTTTGCTCTATAGTTCAAACTGCCAGAATGGTCCGGTTTTCTATCATTATTATTATTATTATTATTATTATTATTAATATGCATCAGATTGAGTCAAGAGAATGTTGGAATATCTGTCTGACAGAGATGTGTCCTTACATCTCACAATAGTAAAGAAGGAAATTCAAAATTTCCCCCAAAACATCTACCGTCCTGACTATATGAATAAAATGTCAGTGGAAACGTAAATTGTTATGAGATCTATAAATACAAAAACATGCTCTACGATAATATTAGATACACCAACTACATCCCGTTGTCAAAACCTTAGCCAGTGGATAGAGCTAATGGGACATAAAGAGTACCGTGTTCCCTTTCCTGCCACGAATCTCAGGAAATTTTACACCTGTCAGTAAAAGGAATCTTTTATATTATAAGATCATGACATTTCTAGGCTAAAAAAGACCTCGAAGGTCATCCAGCGTAACCCAGACCAAGATGTGTTAAGGCTTCTTCCCCTTGATCAAACGGACACCACAGACTCCAACAGAAACCGGACTCTAACAGGGTTGGTGTCTGGGAGCCTCGCGGGGGGAAGAGCCTCATCCTACCTCCTACCTGACCCTCTGGAAAGCATCCTGCTCCAGTTTCAGCAAATCTTTTTTTTTTTTTTTCAATTTTTAAAAAATGTTTATTTGTGAGAGAGAGCGAGAATGCGCAAGCTGGGGAGGAGCAGAGAGAGAGGGAGACACAGAATCTGGAGCAGGCTCCAGGCTCTGAGCTGTCAGCACAGAGCCCGACGCGGGGCTCGAACTCGTGAACCATGAGATCATGACCTGAGCCAAAGTCAGGCACTTAACCGACTGAGCCATCCAGGTGCCCCTCTCTTTTTTTTTTTAAACTTATTTATTTATTTTGAGAAAGAGAGAGACAGAGCATGAGCAGGGGAGGGGCAGAGAGTGAGGGAGACCCAGAATCTGAAACAGGCTCCAGGCTCTGAGCTGTCAGCACAGAGCCCGACACGGGGCTCGAACCCACAGACCGTGAGATCGTGACATGGGCCGAAGTCGGACGCTTAACCGACTGAGCCCCCCGGGCGCCCCCCGTAACAGCAAATCTTGACACACCACTCCCTGACCGGGAATCGGAACCAAAAAATTCCCAGTTTGCTCCCTGCTTCCTCTTACTCAGAAGATAAATCAGCTGTAGGACAGGACAGAGTTCTGAGGGGTCCTGGAAGGTCTGGGTATCACCTAAAGTTACATAATTGATGATCCTCTTTAAAAACAACTACAGGTCTAGGAACTCAAGGCCTTTTAACACTTCACACACACGAGACCGAGAACAGCTAAACAGACCAAAAAGATGAATGAATGAATGAATGAATGAATGAATGAATGAGTATCTGGACATAACAAGAGGCCCATGTGGTCTTGGCTGATACTCTGTGTCC
Source organism: Panthera uncia (assembly GCF_023721935.1). Lineage (NCBI taxonomy): Eukaryota > Metazoa > Chordata > Mammalia > Carnivora > Felidae > Panthera > Panthera uncia. The sequence goes on along the minus strand of NW_026057578.1, from coordinate 6,569,100 downwards.
CCATCTATTCCAAAAAATAATAAAGCATAGCAAAACGTGTAACCAATAGGAATCCAAATCTTTACTCATTCCCATGAGTCTTGATATAACATAGGATATTATTCACATACATTAAACATTTTTTTTCAATGCATGGCACCCAGTTCTGCTACTCCCCGTCCTCCACATGGAAAAGTACTGATCCCCAGACTCGCTGCTGAAACATTTCCTGGAAACACAGTCTGTATGGTTCTTCTGACCCTTTATCACCCTCCTCTTTGCCCCAATTTATGCTTGTTTGTTTGCTGATTCACTTCTTTTACTATGTCATTCCCTTGCGCCTCTCTGACATCGTTCCTTGAGGCCTTCCCTTCCCATCACCCAGATCCTGCTCAACAAAGGAAAGCTGGGGCACGGGGCGCCCGGGTAGCTCAGTCGGTTAAGCACCTGACTCTTGATTTCGGTTCAGGTCTCACGATGTCTCTTGATTTCGGTTCATCGGTCTCACGATGGTGAGATCCAGCCCGGCATCAGGCTGCGTGCCGACAGTGTGGAGCCTGGTTAGTGCTCTCTCTCCCTCTGTGCCTTCCCTGCTCACGTGCATTCTCTCTCTCTCTCTGTCTCTCAAAATAAACATACATACATTAATTAATTAACTAAGGAAAGCGGAGACTTGATGCCTGAAGCCAAAGTCACTTCCTTTTATAAGGCAAGGGCAAGACTGAAAAAATTGTAAATTAATCTCTTTCAGCTCATTTATACACAAATGTACATGTATTTTCAAGATGTATTTCTGTATGTAGACCGAAAAACATGTTCTTGCCTTTTGATCACAGCGGCTTGTGGCAAAACTGTCGGTTTATATTCAACCGAATGCCAAGAGCCGGTACAGAAGTTCATAGCAGCAAGGAACTCTGTCATGGAAACTTTTGAGAAGGCAGGTACTACAATCAACTGGGAAACCGCACCCAGCCTCCCGGAGTCCAGGTAGGAATAAACAAAAGTCGCACAGCGGGTCACTGAGCGGACACTCAGAGAGCCCCGGCTGAATTCAGGGCTGCTAAGGAAAGAGTGAGGTCCCTGAAAGAGTGTGGGGGGGGGGGGGGGTTTGTTTGTTTTTAAAAACGACCATTGGGTGGGTTGCTATTTAATCGCATCACTGGGGGGAAAAGGTTCAATTTAATTTTTCATTATCGAAGCCAATTTTTATTTCCTTTAATTAAAATGTGCATTAAATACCCTCTTCTCCAGCCCCATTAATGAGACTGAGGAGAGGCACGTGGCTTCACCCCAGAACACCAACAGCCGATTGTTCTGGGCTAGTTTCTGCTGATGGAGCCTCACGGATGGGCCTCTGCTGACCTCACACTTAGGTCCCCAGCACACAGGGTGGAAAGGTCTGTTTGGAGGAGGCTGGCAAAGAAAAGGAGAATAAATTATTCCGTTTGTTCATCTGACACCCACATAGATCAGACGGGAAAACAACAGTCACCACAGATTTCTCCAACTTCTTTTTCTTTTGTTCCCCAGGGACATTACCTTTATTTCATAATCTTAGTGACCACAAACCCCAATCCCCCCTCACAGCCCGTCTCCGCTACCACAATATTTAATTGGGAGAAAATGCAAACTGCTCTTTGATGACCCCTCGCTTGGTGTTAAAAAATTGGCTTTACGTCCAGATCGATCGGAAAGAAACCATTGGAAAAGCTTATCCTTGCACATCGCAAGTGCCTGTCGGGACACCCTGGTGTATTTCACCGTTCTTAAAACAGCAACCCAAAATAAATAAATAAAATAAAACAAAGAGGGAGCCCATGTGGGGCCTGAGTAATGCAACGACTGGAAAATCATCTCTGCTTTGGCAGAAGATTAGAATCAAGGAACGCAACCATTTTCATCGCGGGTATGACTCTTTGTAACGGATTTCAGCGATGGCCCCAAATGGATGGTGCCTGCTCTTTTGTTACCCACAGTTGATAAATGTGCATCCATTTTTCATTTTGAAGCGTTATTTCCTTTTGCAATTTGCCAAGTGCCTTTTCATGCCCCATTTGAAGACTGTCCCTCGAACAAACCTCCTTCAGGGAAGACAAGTTAATTATCTGACCGCCACTCTGATTGTTGGCTGCTGGAAATAAAATCCTTCGCCAGCCCAGATGGTGAAATGCCAACTCTGCCATTTGATAATGGTGTCAAATTCCCGCAGGTCCAGTCGTGGGCAAGTAGGAGAGCAATGGCCAAGAACCCAGACCTGGAGTCAGTCAGATGTGGGTCAACGGCTGCACTTACTTTGGGCAAGTTATTTGACCTCGATGAGCCTCAGTTTCCCCCTCTGTAAAATGGAGGTAAGACTAGTTCCTGGGCTCGGAGATTATTATAAAGATTAGACAGCATGCGTACTTAGCTGTTGGCACGTAGTAAGCACTGAACAAATATTTCTGTTCTGATAACTGTAACGACCAAAGAGTCCCCTGCCGCTCACCAGGAGAGACTGTTGATTTCACGACGCTTCTCTAGACATCACTGCAGAAACACTTCCACACTAGACATATTCTCTCACTTCCCCTATGTTTAGTGGTGCACACTGATGACTTCGGGAAGGACGGTGCCAATGTGCTTTGTGTGTGTGGTCTGTAGCACATCGCTGCTTGTTGGGGAGATTTTTCCAAAGGCAAATCAACATTCCTAGGTGCTTCTTTTTCCTGAGGCAACACTTAGCCACTCTCCTCTACAAGTATATCCTTCGTAGTCATCTAGTTTTTAAGAGTCCAAACAGAAGGAATCTGGGACAATGTCATTCCTGAGTGAAAATAATTAGTTTACCCCAAGAAAAGAGAAAGGAGGGGGTAGAAAAGTCCCTTCGGTTTAGTGTTTAAACATTCAAGCTGTGGGATGCATATTCTAATCTGAGTTTCAGAAGAGGAAAATAAACAGTACAAGAGCCAAATATGTATTAATTATGGTTTATTTATTTAGCGCCACTGATGCGTATCAAGCTACGCAGACGGTAAATTGAAGGGGGGAATGAGGTCCCAGTTCAAGGGAGCAAATCATCTCAGAATACCTCCACATCTGAATGTCTTACATAGAGCTCAGTGGCCGATGATGACGACGGGAAAATGGGAGTTAAATCCACAGAAGAGGTGTGAGGGGGACAAGGCAGAGGGTAAAAAAAAAAAGAGAGCTAAAGGAAACAATTCCAACACTGTTTAAGATCCCGGCCATGCGGGGGATGTCAAGGGAAAATTCCCGCCGCCTGCTCCCAACTCCTCTGAATCCTTCACGGACCAAGAGAGACAAGACTGCAAATCCATGGCAGTCGTTCCGACCACCTTCCTGCGGATGTCACCACTGATTTCTAATCATGCAGACAGAAGGCTCAGGATGCTCCTAGAAAGACATTTCCCCCTTGATGAGTTAACATGAGGAGACTCGCCAGTCCTGACAGCCATATGTAACTGTGAGTCATGCAGGTGCTGCTTGAGAAATGCCTGCCGGAAGATTCTAGAATCCTGAACCTGCAGGCTGCTGTGAATCATTTTGACAAGAGCAGGAATCATGACACATTCCTCTGTTTTGATTTCCCAGAAAGACCTTATTTTTTATAAAAGTCTCCTTTACTGGGGTCTAATGTATATAGGATACAATTTACTCATTTTCAAGGCACAGTCTGATGAATTCTGAGAAAGGCATACAGTCATATAGCCACTAGCAGAATCATGGTGGAGAAAATGTTCACAACCCCAAAAGGATCCCTCATGCCCCTCTACAGTCAATCCCCACCCCAACCCCAGGCCCTCGCGACCACGGATCTACTGGCCATCAACATGATTCTTGCCTCTTGGAGAATTTGCTACGAGGGCTCTTGTCTCTGGCTTATTTCACTTTCAATAATGCCTCCAAGGTCCGTTTGTGTCTGCAGTATGTATTTGCTGCCCAGCCTTTTTCTTGCTGTATAGTACTCCACTGTGTGAACGCACCCCAGTTTATTTATCCATGGACATTTGGGGTGTTTCCAACTTGCTGCTAGTATGAATACAGCTGCTGCAGATTTCAACTACAAGTCTTTGTGTGAACATATTTTACCTCTGGGGGGAAACGCATAGGAATGAAACCACTTGGCCATACGGTGAGTGTGGGTGACATTTAGAAGAAGTGCCTCTATGTTTTCTAAAGAAGCTGTATCATTCTGCTTTCCCATCCTTGCCAACACTTGCTAGTGTCAGTGTTTAATTTTAGCCATTCTGGTGGATGGGAAATGGTATCCGCTGTGATTTTAATTCCTATTTCCCGAATGACCGATTATGTTAAGCAACTTTTCACGTGCTTGTTCAACGTTCATATATATTCTTGGGTGAAATGTCTACTCAAAGATTTTTGCCAATATTTCAGTGGACTGTCCTTTTTTATCCAACTTATCGATTATTTCTTTCATGATTCATTGTTTTTAATGTCTTAACAAATCTTTGCCTAACCCAAGGTCAAAAAGATTTTCTATGTTTTTCTATAAATTTTATATTGACAGATCTTGACATTTAGATATATGATCTACTGCACTTTAACTTCTGATGTGAAATGGAATAAGGACTGAAGTTCACTTCTACATATAAATATCCAGTTGTGGGGTGTCTGGGTGGCTCAGTTGGTAGAGCATCTCACTCTTGATTTCAGCTCCCATCATGACCTCATGGTTCGTGGGATCGAGCCCCACGTTGGGCTCTGCACTGTCAGCACGGAGCCTGCTTGGGGTTCTCTCTCTCTCTCTCTCTCTCTCTCTCTCTCTCTCTCTCTCCTCTCTCTCTCTCTCTCTCTCTCCTCTCTCTCTCTCTCTCTCTCTCTCTCTTCCCTCTCCTCTCAAAATAAATAAATAAACATTAAAAAAGAAAGTTATTTAAAAAAACACCCAGTCATCCCAACACCATCTGTGGAAAGACAATCATTTTCCTGCTGAGCTGCCTCTGAGCAAAGCTGGTGAACACCACCAGGTAAATGGACTCAACAGCAGGAGCTCCAAGTGAGAGGTGGTGATGGGATGATTCCAAAACAGTGATAGAAGTGTTTAATAAACACAGTAGAGAATCCTACTCCACAGCCATTTAAAGTGATGATAAAGATCTGTATTTATCAATGATGAAGATACTTAATAAAGTATCACTTAACAAAGCAATGAAAAATTTATCACTTAATCAAGTGATGAAAAATGTATCACTCGATAAAGTGATGAAAAAACCATATTACAAAACAGATAGATAGGATGATTTCATGTTTCTAAATAGAGTAGGAGACAATATGAAACACAAAGACAGGGGCACCTGGTTGGCTCGGTTGGAGGAGGGTGCGACTCTTAATCTCAAGTCTGAGTCCCATGTTGGGTGTAGAGATGACTTAGAACACACACACACACAAAGACAGACAGACCGACAAAAGGTCTACTCCAAAAGTACGTCGTGGTCATCTCTCCACCAACATGAGTTAAAGATGATTTATATTTATATTTTTGGCAATTTTCTAAAGTTTCTCAATGTGTGTAAGGGGTGTTTTCATGATAAAAAAGACTTTCCTATTTTGAAAGAGTGTCACAGGTGGAAAGCCAGAAATGAGGGTGAGCAGTGAGTTCCTGTTCCAGATCCGAAGGGCTAAGCCATCCCATTTGTCACTAGTAAGTCTTGGTGAGTCTCAATGCCATGTAAACAGCATGGAGGGAACCTCGAGTATAGTTCCAGACAAGGCACCCACTCTCTGTAAAATGCATGCTGACGTGTGTAATTCTTAGATCCGAGGATGCTGAGGTCGAATGCATGGCAAGAGAAACTGCTGGGAAACGTACGAATAACGGTAGAAATCCGTAGTCAAGCTATTTCCGATTAGTTCTCATTCAGAGTCAGTTGTTCATGGCCGTAAGGCAGCATCACGCCACTGTCTACAGAATCTTGGAGTGACTCCGAATTAACTATAATCGGATTTCCTGCCTTGCAGATTATCGGCAGTGGCTCTAGAATTGGCCCATTCGGCCCAGCAGCTCTCCAGCTGAGTGCCATCACGGAGCCCAGTAGCCCAGCATCTCTCCAGAAGAGTTGCACGCGGATGCAAAAACAGAACAAGGTAAAGGAATCAGGGATGGACTAACACAGAAACAAGATGCCGAAGAGATTTCTACATCCGCCTGCAGGTTTTTGATAGTAAAGTTATTAACCAGCCAGGCAACAAAGGGGAATAAGTAAACCTAAGTTAAAATTAGAAAGATTTTCACTTTGGCCGCAGGATACACTTTCCTGAGAACATGGTTACGTTCGTTCACTACGAACACTGTGGCTCAGACCACGTCCACGGTTTTTCAATGATGACCAGTTGGGGCTCAGATCCTAAGGGGGCCCCGCGGGGCCAGTTCCTTGGATTCTTGAAAAAAATAGCCAGACTTTGGCAATCATCCTCCAAAATTTTAACCACACATCAGTGATCAAAATCATCATTGATTCCATCAATTAATAGTTCCTGATAATTAAATATAACCCGGCCACTGCCCATTTTCCCTCAGTACCTTCTATTCATTCTGTAGAGTGCTTTAGGAAGTAAATACGTCTGAATGAACATCTCCCATAGCAAGTGTGATACTCCCTTGAGATTTCTTTCAGCGTGAGGAACAGTACTCCCGGCCTCCACAGCTCTGGCAGTCACAGAAATGTCTGCCCCACACCCTCTGGTCACCATCACCTTTTCCTACAGGTGCCTGTGCTGCTGCGCCCGGGGAGCAACAGAGAGAGAGGAGGGAGGAGAGGAAGAAGGTGCAGGCTTGGCTCTGTGGGGTTTCAATTCCTGAAAACTATTCGCAAGTCTGACTTAGGAAAGTAATTTCACACAGAGTCAGGGGTTCTCAGAAGGAGAACCCCCTTTTCTCCCCCTCAGATACTAGCTATTTTGAGGCTTCTTGGATGAGGACTCCTTTGGGGTGACAAATTTCTGCCTTCAAAGACTGTCAGGGAAGAAACCTGAGTGACCCATTGCACCGCATTACTCAGCTTCCCTTAACGCCGGAAACAGGTGTAAATTTCTGGAGCTGCTATACAAAGAGGGAAAATAGGTAATGTCGGCCCATCACAACAGTAACAGCTAATGATTATGGAAATTCTCTATGAACTGATACTACGCCAGGTGCTTCCACATATATCACTTCATTTAAAAAAATTTTTTTAATGTTTATTTTTGAGAGAGAGAGACAGACAGACACAGAGAGTGAGTGCGGGAGGGGCAGAGAGAGGGAGACATGGAACCCGAAGCAGGCTCCAGGCTCTGTGCTGTCAGCCCAGAGCCTGACACGGGGCTCGAACCCACGAACTGTGGGATCACCACCTGAGCTGAAGTCGGTCGCTTAACCGACTGAGCCACCCAGGCACCCCGACAGCACCTCATTTTATTCTCACCCCAACCTATGAAGTAGGTTACTACCATCACTTCTTTAATGGTCCGGGAACTGGAGCTCCGAGAGGTTAAGCAAGCAGTCCAAGGTAACACAGCAGTAGAATCAGGGTTTGGACTCTCATCAGCCTGTCCCCAACCTGGGCTTTAAGTCACCAGCTGTCCTGCACGTTCTACACCCAAGAGAAGCAGACTGAACTCCAAGAGCAGTTACTGGCCTCATCACAACATACGCTCTTTGAGGTTTTGTGTCTTTTTTTTTTTTTTTTTTTGCATCTAAATAAGATTAACCTAAACAGAGCTCTTCCCGAAACCGTGTTGATCAGGATGAAGCAGCAGTGAAGCCATCCAGACAAAGCCTGGTGCAGCCTCACCGCAGAGCAGTGCCCTCTACCCCGTTCCCAGCCACCACCAATGCCTTCCCACGGGAAGACTTTCAGATTTTTCTGCGAGCACACTGTGGGAGTTTAACGTGGGCCCACCTGACAGCTGAGAGGAGACTTCTGTCTTGTGCTTCCAGAAAAGGGGAAAAAAGGAAGAAACAAGAAGAAAAACCAGAACAACAAAACCAGGGAGAAGCCTGCTTGTCTTTTCAGCACCCGTTCAATCAGTTCGGAGTGGCAGCTGGCAGAGTTTCCCAAACCGTCGAGCAATGACCCTACTCAGGAAAGACTTTCCAGTTAGACGAGAAACCAACCCGACAACCCCTCCAGCATCTAGCAGGGCAGCGTTATGACCTTAACCAACAAAGTGGTGTTAGCATTAATTCCTATAACAATAGCTATTTTTTTTTTCGGTATTTTTTTTTGTAGGGGAGGGGTGGTTGCTCAGGGGGATTAAGTGATTTACCCAGTTCATCAGCAACACAGCAGGGATTTGAACCCAGGCCCGTCTGAGTGCACAGCCCCGGCTGCTGACCACTCTTCTGGACCAAGCGTCAGCATGCGCTTTCCGTAAAAGGCCACGTCCGTAATATTCTCAGCTTTATGAGCCACGAGGTCTCTGGTGCAACTTCTCAGCTCTGCTTCTGTGAACAAATGGGCGTGGCTGGGTGCGAAGAAAACTTTATTACAAAAACAGGTCGCCAGCCAGATTGGGCCCAAGGGCCACAGTCTGCCAACCCCCACTCTAGTCTTTCACAGAGGAGAAAAGACCTGAGCTGCATCTGTTAGGGACTGTGCATTCGTTTGCGAAGGCTGCCGGGACAAAGTGCCACGAACTGGGTGGCTCAAACAACAGAGATTTATTTTCTCACAGTTTGGAGGCTGGTAATCTGAGATCCAGGTGTCAGCAGGATTGAGATGGGTTGAGAGAGTCCAAGCCCTCTCTCCTTGGCTTGTAGATGGCCATCGTTTCCCTGTGTCTTCCCATGGTCCTCTCTGTGTGTGTCTCTGTCCCTTAATCACCTCTTTTTATAGGGACACCAGTCATATTAATCTACCAGCCTCCTTTTAACTGAATTACCTCTTTAGAGACCTTGTCTCAAATACAGTCACCTTCTGAGGTAACGAGGCACTTAGGACTTCAATATATGGATGGCGGGGGGGTGGGGGGGGTGGGGAGGGACACAATTCAGCCCATCACAAAGGGAAGATCTCAACAAAGAGAGGAAGGGAAGAAAAGTAAGGAAAAGTATAGGGTTTTATGAGTGTCTGTATAAGTCAGCCAGACCTTAAATTGGGTGGTTAGGGATCTTTCCCTGAAGAAGTGATATTCTAGTTGAAGTTGCCTAAGAATAGCATCGAGCAATCAAACCAACAAAACAAAGAATATTTATTGGCTCATGGAATTGAAAAGTTCAGGCCTAGGTCTAGCTTCAGGTATGGTTTGATCTAGGGGCTCAATCCGTGTCACACACAGAAGGTTGTGTAAGGAGAAGAATGCCTTTATTTGTTCAACAAACATCTACCAAATTCCCTTTTCACACCAGCCCTCTCTTAGCACTAAGGCTTACCCAATGAATGAGGCCTTCAAGAAGGTTCCAGTCCCATGGATGCCACCATAGCAGAGACCTTGAATGAGGGTAAAACCCACACAGAAGAAAACAGTGCTGAGAAATGGAGAAGAGGACAGATCTAACGGCATTGATGAAACACCCGCATCAGGGCGCCTGGGTGGCACAGTCAGTTAAGCATCTGACTTTGGCTCAGGTCGTGATCTCATGGTTTGTAGGTTCAAGCCCCTCGTCGGGCTCTGTGCTGACAGCTCAGAGCCTGGAGCTGCTTCGGATTCTGTGTCTCCCTCTCTCTAACCTTTCCCCACTCACTGGCTCTTTCTCTCTCTCTCTCAAAAATAAATAAACATTAAAAATCTTAAACAAAAAAACACCTGCCTGAAGCCACACCTGAAGGTACCATACCCCTAAATATCTCAGTCCATGGCCAGTAACTTCCATTGATTTCGTTTGCTGCATTTTGCTGTGTACTTGGACCATCCCAACTCAAATATCCCTTCTGCGTAGGAAGTGATGCTGACCATCCATAAGACCAGGTCCTCTTTACACCCACCCATAACCCCCAGCACTTTTTCATGCCACTTATCACACCTGCAGTTAAGTTCTGTAACTAATTTCCTTGACAGCTACCTCCCCTGAGAGCCCTATGCTGGCACACGGTGGGTGCTCGCTCCACCAAGCTATTTTTTTTTTAATACGTCTCCAGAGCAGTTTTAGGTTCCCACCAAAATTGAGCAGAAAGTACAGGAAGTTCCTGGGGCGCCTGGGTGGCTCAGTCGGTTAAGCGTCCAACTTCGGCTCAGGTCATGATCTCGCAGTCCGTGGGTTTGAGCCCAGCGTCGGGCTCTGGGCTGCCGGCTGAGAGCCTGGAGCCTGCTTTGGATTCTGTGTCTCCCTCTCTCTCTGCCCCTCCCCTGCTCATGCTCTGTCTCAAAAATAATAAATAAACATAAAAATTAGTTTTAAAAAAGTACAGGAAGTTCCCATTTACCTCCTGCCCCCCCCCCCGTACGCACACGCAGCATCCCCAATTATCAATATCCCACACCAAAGTGGTCCCCACCAAAGTGGTCCATTTGCTACAACCAATGAACCAACTGTTGATACATCATTGTTGCCAAAAGTCCCTAAGTTACGTTAAGGTTCACCCCTGGTGTTGTACGTCCTGTGGGTTTTGACAAATGTATAATGACATGCATCCACCATTAATTACAGTGTCACACAGAGTAGTTCCACTGTCCTGACCCTCCTCTGAGCTCCACCTCTGCATTCTTCCTCCTGTCCCCAAGCCCTGGTAAAACTTAAACAAGAAACAAACAAGCCCTTTTAAACAAACAAGAAAAGTGTATTTTTTATGCCCCTGCTACTCTGGGATGCTGCTTTCTGTCCTGGCCCCTTCTTCCAGCCTCCGGGGCGGTTCCCTCCAGGTTACCAGTCTGTGCCCAGGATAGGACAGGAGCACAGGGCACTCAGTAGCATCTCAGCAAGGGGGCCTCGAAACTTCCAGGCTTATGCCCTCCGCAGCCTCCATTCCACTTGGCAACCAGCAGCCCGGCCACTTTTTGTCCTGAGATGTGCCAGAATGCATCTGGAGTAAGGAAGGCAGGATTCCCCCACTTCTGACAGATTCACTTAGTGTAACGTCACAGGTAAATGTATCCAAACCCCGGAGATGTTCCATTTATGGTAACTGCTCTGAAATGTTACCAACGCATGTCTCAAAATACAGGTGTTGTCTTGAGCATGTGATGAGAGGGTGAGGTGTGCCTCTTTTCCCTTCTTCATCTTGGACCCCCTCCCGGAACAAAAGGCTTCTGACAATTAACGATTCCCTGTTTTGTTGGTTTATTTCAAGCCTTCCGGAAGGTACTGTGAGCCTCAAGGCTCAGCCTCCCCATCTGATCTCACTAATGCAACTTACATAGTATGTGCCATTGCCAATGTTAAAGAAAGGGATCCAGGATGCCCCCAAAGTGTCTTTCGTACTCTCATCCGCCTGCTGGGTTTTCGGACAAAGACAGATTGAGAGGGCGGGGGGTGGTTCACTGCCCAGTCCTCTTCCGCTTGAAGGTAGGAAGGATGCTTCAACACCAATGGATTCGGGGGTGTGGTGCTGATTTCCCAACATCCACCTCCTGGAAAAGTCATGAAGCCTCATCCATGGCTCTGCTTGGCCTTTCCTTCATGCCCGGTCCTCACCATATCTCCCGCCTCAGGCATCCCCCTCCCTACCTCTTGACCCAAAGCCCAGAAGGATGGGATGCTCAGAGGGAAACCGGTACCTTGGGCTCTGCAACCTGACACAACACGCCCTCCAAGGATGCGGTGAGGAAGGGAGCTGCCAGGACTTGGGACTCCCCTCATAGAAAGCATCATCCGCTCAAATTCTGTGTCCCCCCCTCTCTCTCTCTGCGCCCCCCTCCCCCGCTCACACTCTTTCTCTTTCTCAAAAATAAACATTTAAAAAAAATTTTTTAAAGGGGCGACTGGGTGGCTCAGTCGGTTGAGCATCCGACTTTGGCTCAGGTCATGATCTCACAGTTCGTGGGTTCAATCCTTACATCAGGCTCTGTGCTGACAGCCCGGAGCCTGGAGCCTGCTTCAAATTCTGTGTCCCCCCTCTCGCTCTGCCCCTCCCCCACTCACATTCTGTCTCCCTCTCTAAAACAAACATTAAAAAATAAAAAAATAAAAAAATAAAAAAATAGAAAGCATCATTCACTTCACATGTGCTACCTGAGCATGCCCGGCATGACGGGGCCTCTGGGGACGAGGCCGTGTGAAGGAAAGAGGAAAAGAGGACAGTCCGTGCCCTCATGGAGCTAAAATTCAATTCAAGACACAAATGTTGACCACACAAATCACACAAGTACGTGTAGAATGTCCAATGGTGACCGAGAATACAAAAAAGTACGTGGTCCTGTCTCTGGATGACAGCAGGGATGCGTCCCGTCAGGGCAGGCTTCCCTGGGGACTTAGGACTCCCGGCAGTCACTTCCTCAACTCACTCAGGTCTTGCTTGAAAGTCATGGCCTCAGAAAAGATGTCCTGGACCCCCTGAAGTAGCCCTCTCCCTACTCCCTGCCCTCACTCTGCCTCAGTCTCTCACTCTACTCACCACCCCCTGAAATTACACTGCACGTCCACTGGCCTCTCTTTGCTGAGAGAATATAAGCCCCAATGTCTTCTTTTTGTCCCACCAGCAGTACCTACAACAGCGCCCGGCACATAGTAGGCGCTCAATAAACGTCTGTTAAATGAACGAGTCCGTTGTGCTGATCTCTGAATGACCACTAGGTGGGAACACTAGGGACCCATGAGGGGAACCAGACCTTGGGCAGTGTCACCAGTGTCACGAATGCCCGAGGGACCAGGGTCCAAGGGGCGAACGAGACGGGACCACCGAGGATGAGGAGGCAGGGGGCCGAGTGGCCGGGGCGGAGGTCATGGTGTCTGGTGTTGCTCCAAACAAAACTGTGACCAGCCAGGATTTTCACCTTTACCCTAAAAGGAAGAGAGGGCTAAAGAATCATTCCAAGCTGGGAGGGAGATTGCGAGGGTGGTTAAAATATAACCAGATTCGGGGCACCTTGGGGGCTCAGTCGGTGGAGCCTCTGACCTCACAGTTCATGGGTTCGAGCCCCGAGTCAGGCTCTGTGCTGACAGCTCAGAGCCTGGAGCCTGCTTCACATTCTCTGTGTGTCCCTCTCTCTGCCCCTCCCCTCCCCGACCTGTGCTCGCTCTCTCTCTGTCTCTCTCTCTCTCTCTCTCAAAAATAAATAAATACACACTTTTAAAAATTAAAAAAAAAAAAAAAAAAGAGTTGGAGGGGAAGGCTGGGAAGGTTCCCCAAGTTCCACGCGGTGACCCACGAGACCCAATGCGGTAGCCACGGCCCCCACCCCCTAACAGTCAAGAACAAGGGGGCTTCTTGGAAACCTGGGGCTTAACCCCGAACCCACTGCCTTACAAAGACGTCCTCCCGCGCCCATCCACCTGAGGGGGGTGTTCTTTTCCCACCTAAGGTAAGCCTCCGACTCTCTGGGTTTTCTTTTTCACTCGACTCGAAATTCTCTCGCTTTCCCCCTCGCGGACCTAAGACAGACACTAAAGGTGCAGGAAGGGGCCCCTCCTCAATGCACCCAGGGAGAGGGAGGTTGCCTACAACACAGTTACACCTCCAGGACCCACCACAAAAGTACAATCTCTTTCATATTTTATGTTCTATCGACCACCTTGCTGGTGAATTTAATCCACCTCTGAAACCCACCGAGAGCCCACGTGGTACCGAATATACGGGGCTTTTGCACAATTTTGAAACACGGGGTGCCTCTGGTTAGAAGTGAAATTGCCAGGAGAAAATCTTTGCTACTTAGCAAGCGTAGCGTGAGGGGAGAATATCAATCAACAGCATGTGTACATGCACAAGTGTGTGTGTGTGTGTGTGTGTGTGTGTGCGCGCGCACGCGCGCGCACGTGTGCGTGTATGTGTGGCACAATGGGAGGAGAGAGAAATTGCCGATTAAGTGGGGGAGTCCCCTGCTCTCTCTCTCACGCACACACGCACGCGTCTGTACTCTTGACCCTAAAGTGGAGGCAGCTTGAACCCTTTGTGGGTTGCCATCACCACCCGTCAATGCGTGTTAACGACAGAGCCCTGCACTTCTCTGATACACGTGAACGAAGCCCAGAACTGTTAACAGGCTTGCAACGGCGTCCTGGATGGCTCACACCGAAACCGTGACTGTTCCAGAGCCAGAACGCAAGGGAAAGAAAACACGGCGTGGATACGACTGCCCACGACCTCTCTGACACGGGGACGCAGCAGCTGTGGTACATCTTTTGTTCCGACCAAGGCACCGATAGGAAATCTGAGGGCGAAGAGGCTGCCGTCACGTCGCTGCATCTCGAAACCAGCTCCCTGTATGCCCCTCCCCATGTGGCATCAACGTGCTGGAGTCCGGGACCGAGGGCGGATTCCAGACCCGGCTCTGGCCGCCGCCTCTAAAGCGTTTATCCAGCCCCACTCTGCACACAGGTGGCTTCATTGCCACCAACTGCAGGCAGCTGGCTGCTTCGCGATCCTAAGACGGGCCCGCAGAAAACCGTGCCAGCCCTCGCGTGTCCACCGGTTAGGGGGTGTTGCTACCTCTCTGATCTCAGGTTGGGGTCCACTCTGGGCTCTGCCGGTTACGGTGTGATGTCAGGAAAGCGACCCAACCTCTCTGAGCTTCAGCGTTTTCCTCTGCAAAACAGGAAGGGAAGGTCATCACCCCACCCCCCACCCCCGTTCTAACACACACACTGATTTCAGAACTGTCCGTAGGGACTAAATGCAGTAAGACACGTGAACTGGTTAGCGAAGGAAGCGTCTCACGTTTTGTTCATCTACGTCTTTCATACAGCTCAGTTGTAGATATTTTTCTAAGCTACGGCAAATATCAACTGATTCCATGTTCAAATGACCTTAGGAGGCAGATACTGTTGTTTCCTCTGCTCTACGGATAAAGAAACTGAGGCATCGGGACAATGTGGGATGTGGCCACAATGCCAGCCAGTCAACGGCGGCGCATTGCTCAAACCCACGCCTGGCTCCGGAACCCACGTGCTTCGCCGCTGCACTAAGCAATCAAGAAATGTTCGTGGGGCGCCTGGGTGGCTCAGTCACTTAAGCGCCTGACTCTGAGTCTCGGCTCAGGTCACGGTCTCCCAGTTTATAGGTTTGGGCTCACATTGGGCTCTGCACGCAGCGTGGAGCCTGCTTAAGATCCTGTCTCTGCCTGCCTGTCTCTCTCACTCTCTCTCTCTCTCTCTCTCAAAAAAAAAAAAAAAAAAAAAAAAAAAAGATAAAATAAATTAAAAAAAAAAAAAGAAAAGAAATGTTCATTATTCTCGTTGTTTTAATCCCTCATTCTAAGCATCTCCAAAGTCAGCATCCAGTCAACTGTCCTTCCTTTTACACATTTCGCTCAGCTCCACTTTTCCAGTCCACTCACCATCACCTTAGAAAATTCTGTTTCCAGGGCACCTGCGTGGCTCAGTCGGTTAAGCGTCCGACTTCAGCTCAGGTCATGATCTCGTGGTTCGTGAGTTCGAGCCCTGCACCGGGCTCTCTGCCGTCAGCGCAGAGCCTGCTTCAGATTCCGTGTCTCCCTCTCTCTCTCTCTCTCTCTCTCTCTCTCCCCCTTCCCCATGCGCGCTCTCTCTCTTTCTCAAAAATAAATACACGTTTTTCAAAAAGAAAATGCTGGTTGCCCTGTTCTAATCTACCCTTCACATCACTACAGAATCAGCTCTCCTCAAGTGTTGCATTCTGCCTACCCTACCTGCTCAAACCCTTCAATACCTCCACTTTGCTTGCAGGGCAAAGCCCAAACCCCTGAGAGCCCTTCGTCAGCTGGACCAACCCAAACTGTCTCGTGCCACCCTGCGCCAACCCCCCGGTCACCTGGTCCACCCGGGCCACAGAGGCCCTTCTCCACTCTTCCTGCCTCCCCAGTGCTCACGCTGGCACTTGCCCAGAAATGCCTTCACTGCGCCTTTCCAGACTCTGCACATCCTGTACCCACCCTTTACTGGGCACCAGGAGCCCAGGGACGGCGTGAACTAGAGGGCAAAGAGGGCCATAGAAGAGGTGTCCTCAGAAGGATCCATCTGGAAGCAAATTTCTGAAGACACTCAGAGAGACAGAGACGCAGAGAGAAGAAACAAGGAAGCCAGCGATCCCAATGCTGAACCTCCTTAACAGCATCTCCTTCTCTGATTAATAACGACATCAACACGGAAGTCTCAAGCTGATGTTGAACAAATCAAAAACAACCCATAGATGTGTTTTTCTTTCTTTTGTAATTTTTTTAAATACAGAGAATTCACAGGAAAATTCAGATTGCTAGCTTCTCTTTATTTTTTTTAGTTTATTTATTTATTTTGATGGGGAGAGAGAGAGACTGTGTGTGGGCGTGTGCACGTGCACACTAGTGGTGGAGGGGCAGAGAGAGAGAGAGAGAGACAGAGAGAGAGAGAGAGAGAGAGAGAGAGAGAGAGAGAGAATCCCAAGCAGGCTCCACACTTTCAGCACAGAACCTGACATGGGTCTCAATCCCACAATCTTGAACCTGAGCCGAAATAAAGAATCGTATGCCCAACCGACTGGGACACCCAGGCACCCCTCTAGCTTCTCTTTAGAAGGTTTAGCCACTTTGGACCCACATTTTCCCCGCGACAATATGTGTCAGATCTGACTGGTTCTGCAGCTGCTCCCTTTACACAGGGCATTCACCTTCTAGTTTGCCACAGTCCCCACCACTCTCTATTATTCAACACTGAAGTCAAGTTGCCATTTACCATTGGGCTTACACTCTTTCTTTCTTTGCAGTAGAAAGCCACTTTTTTTTTTATTTATTAATTTTGAAAGAGACAAAGATAGCATGAGTTGAGGGAGGAGCAGAGAGAGAGAGAGAGAGAGAGAGAGAGAGAGAAGCCCAAACAGGCTCTGCACTGCCAGCACAGAGCCCCACGCAGGGCTCAATCCCACAAACCACAAGATCACGACCTGAGCCAAAATTCAGAGTTGGACACTCAACCAACTGAGCCACCCGGGCACCCCAAAAGCCACTTAGTTATAACTAAGGTCTGTCATAGAAGAAAGATCAAATACAGACTAAGAGGAACACATATCTCCAGACAAAAAAAAGAGGCAAATACTTTTGGTACCTGGAAATGAAGAATATTCTTATATCTTTAATATGCAAACCCACTATCTGATTTGACTCTTTGTGTGTTTACCTGCCATCGTGGCCATTAGAAGTTGTGACCCCAGCTTTACATCCTTCCTGGAGCTTCCTGCCAAGCCTTACTCTGCTTTGACTCTGGAAGATGGGGAAAGGCCATCTTGGAAGCCATCACAAACCAGGACGGCCCCCAAAGGCCGGTCCAGTGCCCTGAACCTTCTCCTAACATTGCTTCTGCTTCCAAAACTCCTCCTCACCTTTGGAGAAATCATATGAACTCATTCCAAATAAGGTATGGAGGCCTGATGACGGTTTCACGTACTCTCCCTCTGGGTTACAATTTAACAGGTGCCCACAGTGCTT
Organism: Panthera uncia; assembly: GCF_023721935.1. Classification (NCBI taxonomy): domain Eukaryota; kingdom Metazoa; phylum Chordata; class Mammalia; order Carnivora; family Felidae; genus Panthera; species Panthera uncia. Next base: position 6,551,658 of record NW_026057578.1, on the reverse strand, counting down.
CATAAGCCGGTGGTTATAAATGGGCTTCCTGAGTCCTTAAGTTCCTCTCGGGGGCTGGTGTGGGAAATCAGTTACGGGGAACAAGGTGAAGGGAAGATCACATCATTCGCCAGACCAGCTCCAATTTCCGCTGCCTTCTAGAATGAAGGTCCCTGTAAGATGCCATTGGAGGGGAGAAAGGGGAGGGGCGGTGCCACCACTTTTAAGAAAACAAAAATGTGTAAGTTTTAAAAGCAACGACGTCGCAGCTACGGTTTTGATTGTGAGTAAGCAAAGAAAACCAATTCAGACTGCGTTTACAGTAAGTGTAATGGCCCAAGGAAGTTGGGGGGGGGGGGGGGGGGGCACTCCCAGAATCTGCGGGAGCTCAGATGGGTCAGACTTGAGCGCAGGCACCAACAGGCAAGCGGGCAGCAGGAAGCAAAGCATCCATACTGGAGCAGAGTAGCTCGGACGCTACCCTGTGGCCACCGCCGTTAGAATGAGTGGCTTCCCATGAGGCCTCTCCTTACTCGATCAACCTGGAAATTCCAAGTCCCAGGAAAGCGCGTCCACTTAGCCCAAGATTTCTCAGCTGTAGCACTGTTGACATTAGACATTCGGGGCTGGAGAACTGTTGAGGGGCGGAGCTGCGCACCGTGGGGTGTCCAGCAGCACGGAGCACTCCCCACTGCTCATGACAACCAAAAATGTCTCCAGACATCGTCAAAGGTCCCCTGGGGCAGAACTGCCCCCAGTTAAGAATTATCAAGTCAGGGGGCGCCTGGGTGGCTCAGTCGGTTGAGCGTCCGACTTTGGCTCAGGTCATGATCTTGTGGTTTGTGGGTTTAAGCCCCTCTTTGGGCTCTGTGCTGACAGCTCGGAGCCTGGAGCCTGGAGCCTGCTTCGGATTCTGTGTCTCCCTCTCTCTCTGCCCCTCCCCTGCTCACGCGCGCGGTCTTTCTCAAAAGTAAACAAACATTTAAAACAAACAAACAAACAAAAAGAATTATCAAGTTAGCCTAACTTCAGAGATACCCTGGCTGTCTTGGGATGGGGCTGGAGGGTCTGGGCCCTCAGCGTCCATAACAAAAGGCAGGTGCCTAAAATTATCCTCAATACTCAAGATGATAATTAATCAACAAGGAAATCTAGGACTATTAGGGTAATGAGCAACGGAAAGCTAAAATTCTGCAAATGATTAGTTCCATCACCTCAAGCTTCAAACAGAAGGGTGCTCGTGCTCTCTCTCTCTCTCTCTCTCTCTCTCTCTCGGCCACTGTAAACAGCCAGCAGAAGTAATGAGATGGGAAACATCAACTTTCCCACAGCACCTCATATCTGCCATTATCTGCCTGCCCACCTGCCCATCTCATCAGCTACTCAGCAACTAAAATTCTCCAAATCCAGTGCAAAGAAAAACGGCTGGTTCCACGAGAGACCTTCCAGTCTGCATTCCCCAGTCTGGACTTCTCTGGGGCACCTGACAGGATGTGCCAATCCTTTTAATGGGGGTGGGGTGAGATCACAGGTTAGTTCTCTATCAACCAAGACAGCAGATTTGCTCCCCCTGACCCCTCATTCCACAGTCCCACTGAATCTTCACTGTGCGACCCTTGCAGGTTCGGGATCATGTGAATTCGTGCCAACAAATCATCTCTGCCGCCATGTGCTTGGAATTTTTCTCCCCCTCCCCGCCCCGGACACAGCTAAAGTTGCTCACGGCAAGCCTCATATCTTGGAAGCCCTTCAAAACTTTTGAACTTAGTTCCACCACAACGAATGGCTTTAAGATCATCCAAACAGTGAGAGAAGAAGGAAGGCCGAAAAGCGAACAGAAATACACAAAGAAGCAAAGGAAGAAGTCTCTGAAAAACTTGAATGACCCCCCCGCACGTGATGCCTGAATTTAAGTCTGCTCTATATTTGCAATTCATTCTTGGTGCACAATTACATCTTAAGTAGATAATCCTCGGTAGAACAGTTCTTCTGTAAACAGCCAGTAATTTTGATATATTAGAATTAAAGGAAGTTTCCTAAGGCCAAATTCTGCCATGTTTTAAAAATACGTACCTTGGTTATTCCGAGAATAATTTTGCTTCAGGGACCCAATTAAAGTTATCAAAACTGTAGGTTCTCCTGGATGCTAAAGATGCAATATATTTTGCACATACCTCTACCGGTTATTATTTTTCAGGGATTTCATTTTACAGATTCAAAAAAACAAAATCTGCAACCAAGGGGAAGGGTTTTCGAAGATCACATAATTCTAAATTGCGAGCAAAAAGCACAAAGCCCCGTAATCACGAAGGCTTGTAATGAAGGAAGGACCAGGTTTGCTCACGGACAGTTGAAAAGGCAATTGCTGAATAGGTCTGTTTATGAGACGCTGTGATTGTCAACGCTCTGAAGTTTAAGATGTGGTGCGCACGGTTCATAAGAGGCGTAAGCAAAAAGCAGAGGTTTCTGCTGCTGCAAAATTACGGGGTGTCCCATATGGGCTGGCATCTTGTGCGATTGTAGATATGGTAATTACCTTGCAAGAATCCTGACGTTCCATGCTTTCCCGGGGAAGAGAGGGGAACAATGATACAGACAGGTGATGACAGCCTTTGAGTGTCTCAATCCTCCCGGCTGCAATTGTTAAGGTCTGAGCAAAGGAGCGGCCAAAGAGAGCCAGAGAGCCAGAGAGAAGGTGTTACGTGTGGAGAACAGGTAAATCAAAACAGTTCTATTTGTGAGATCTGTCAAATTCTCTGTCAGCCTGATAACTGGGTGAGGTTTCCGACACATTTCAGTTAACTGGGTATTATACTTGCAAAGAAGATTTGATCAGCTTGACCTTTATCATTTCATAACGAGCAAAGGATTTGCCTGTCATACCATGATTTCTGTTATATGGCTTCAAAAAGCAGGAGCCAGAAAGCAAAAAAAAAAAAAAAAAAAAAAGGAAAACCACATTGGTCCATTTTGCTGCTGAAACATCACCAAGTCAACCTATAGGATGTGGTCCAAGAGACAGGACGCCAATCTGGCCTCCAGAAGTAACAGTTGGCTGGGAGGCTTGGTGGGCAGAGGAGGGACCTCCTAGGTCTAGAATTTCAGAAGCTGAAATTTCCAGATTTTTTTTTTTCAAAAATAAGTTGGATCTGATTCCCCGCCCCCCCCGCCCCCATTTTCTAGAGCAGGGGCCAGCAAACGTTTTCCGTAAAGGGCCAGGCAGTAAATATTTTAGGCTCTGCAAACCACACAGTCTCTACTTACAGCTAGCCAATTTTCAAGCCGCCATAGCATACTGCGAATGGATGCACACGGCTGTGTTCCAAGAATGCCGAGTCTTACAAGACAGCTAGCGGGCCGCACTTGGCCTGTGGGCTGTGGTTTGCTGACCCCTGGTGTAGTAGTCGGACGGGCTCCATATACCCTCACAGCTTCAGAGGTGCTACAGGATCTCCAAGGTTTGGGGGAAATCTCTCCCTGTAGCAGCTATGACGTTTTGCTTCAAACGAGGAGGAAAAACACCTGTCACAACGACAGAGCTTTATTCGTGTACTGTTTTTACCTTGTGGATCCCATCCTCCTCTCTCACGCAAACCCTCAACAGGTATTTTCAGGTCCATTTCACGCAGGCTTGTGAAAGCCTGCCTGGGTGAGAAGGACAGGAGTCCCCGATCTCCATCACAGCTTTGGCAGGTGCAGCCGGAGACCAAGGGGACGTGTAGCTGCTGCTCGCCACCAGATCCCTTTCCAATCCCGGGGAACACTTGCAGCTTCTCACTCAGGCTGGAGTGACCCCAAATAGCCGCACCGCCCAAAGTCCTGGCAGAATCACCCAAGTAGAATCCGGACGCCTTGTCGCAGGCTGATAATGCTTTCTTTTCAGTTCAAGGCGCTGGGATTTTTTTTTTTTTTTTTCAAAGCATCATTTTCCTTGAAAACTAAAGCCCTGGAAACATTCGATGCTTTTGAGGAAAGCTGGCTCTTTTTGTCTGTTACAAAAAGCCACCTTCCCTCTACTCTTATTGATTAAAACAAAATTGCCGGTTTCACATTTCATTCATTTTTGTTTCTCGAAGTTCTTGAGTAACGTGATTCTTCCCAAAGCTATGATTTAAAAACAATGTGTGGATGTAAACTCTCATTAATACCAGTTTGGAAAATGTGAGTGTTACAAAAACGTTGCAATAATGAAATTGGCGTACCTGTAAGCCCGAACCTCAGAATTCTTTTGCTTAATCTATCCTGCCAGTTACTAGGAAGGACATCCACGTACTTGGATACTTGGTTTCATCTCTTTGGGGCTCCTTCCTCCCTCTCTGAGACCACTAATGGAACAGCCCAGAGCCTCTCACTTCCAAGGTGAATGAGCTCTGGCCTGGCCTCGTTTAAGACCCAAGACTTGTCATTCAGGGTCTGAAAGTTCCCGCCCCATCCTCCCGCCAGCCAGCCAGCCACTTTCAAGAGGAGCAATGAATAGAAAGAGCTTTGCTGGCTTTTTAAGAGGCCGAGGGCGGCTTTTCTACCCCTGGTAGAGCAATTTAAATAACAAGGGTCAGGATTAGTCCTTTATAGAATTCAGGTGGGAAAAAAAAAAAAAATCCGCAGTGGCAGTGAAATGAGAAAGGTGGACAGGATTCATTCTCCTACAATAGATCCTCCCCATCTTGCTAAGCACACACAGCCGTAATTATATTGCTCGCCGCTGACGTGTATACACTCTACCTCCCTGCCATAAACACACATGCGCCTCTATAGATGAGAACCGATTTTAATATAGAAACCTCGGTATCTATAATTCATGCTCTTTAGCCTTTACATATTTATTCTGCATTTTAATTAAGGCCAAAATCTGAATACTTTAGATGGATGGTTTCTTTCTTCTATGCATAGCTTATAGGCAAATTACCTGGCAGAAGCCCAAATGTTAAGCAAACATAATAGAGCCGGAGACTAGAGTAAGCCATTATCTGGACACAACCAGCCCCGAGAGCTTACAAAGCTCTCTCCTCTCAAAGGTAACCATCTTACGACCGGCAGCATTCACCCTCCCTGCAGTCGTGACAAAAATGCCAGGACAAAATGCCAAAATGTGGGGCTTACCAGGACATCACACGTCTCCGAAGCAAAGCAGCAACGGGTCACATCTGGTGACCTCCAAGAAGGGAGGGTTCAAGGGGTTGGGGAGATGAGAAGGGGCTTGGAAGGCCCTGAAGTGTGCCCAGAATTCGCCATCAGGACCTAGGACAGAAGTTCCCCCAAACTAACACTGGAATAACCCACTGACACTAAACACAGGCCTGGAATCAGAAAAGCCAGAAGCTCACGCTTGAGTGTGGTTGGAACAACCAGACTTTTCCACAAAATGTTTGATGCCATGAAACCCTAAGAGGTTTCCTCATCAATAATTTATCAAGAGAGAGAGAATCCCAAGCAGGCTCTGCTCTGCCAGCACAGAGCCCAACGCAGGGCTCGAACTCCTGAAACCATGAGATCATGACCTGCGCCAAAACCAAGAGTCAGATACTTCACTGACGGAGCCACCCAGGCGCCCCTCTTTTTCAATTTCTAAAACAGGTCAAATCTGAACCAGTACCTGTTTTGTAAATACAGTTTTACCGGAACACAGCCACACTCACTTGTTTACAAATTACCAATGGCTGTATTCTCTCCGGCACGTCAGAGTACAATACTTGGGACACAGACTGTCCAGCCTGCAAGAACTAAAGTATTCACTCTCTTACCCTCTACAGAAAAAGTCTGCCAACCCTGCTCCCAACAGTGGCCCCTCGGCTTTCTGCCTTTTATTTTCTTCCTTCTGGAAAAGAAGGGGCAAACACATCAAAGAGACGTTTGGAATTCCCAAATTGTCTCCACTGTACTGTTTCCTCTAGTCTTTAGAGAGCGATGAAGAAGCTACAGAAAATTCTCCCCAAGCATCTTCTCTGGAAGTAAAACAGCCCATATTAAATTTTCAGTCCTCATAACACTGTACTGTTAAACTTCCACACCAACTAAGAGCAATGAAAACAATGCAAAACCACCATGGACAGCGCCTTTGGGCCAGGCACTGGGTAGTGCTTTTACCCCGTTATCTCATGTTGAGATCCATACCGCCACAAAGTACGTTCTGCCAGAATACCAATTTCACACTCTTGATAAGAAGCAGTTTTGAAAAGCAGATGTGTCTGATTTCAAATCCTGTCATCTTAACTACTATATGCTGTAAGCTGCCTGAGCTCTGACCCCACCTTCACTGCTGATATTGATACACTTCTGCCAGGCACTGCTCCATTACCCCTCAAAATAGACCCATAGTGAGAAAAGCGATAGTATCATACCTATTTCGCTGATCAGGAACTCGAGGCTCAGGTAGGTGACATGACTCACCTAAGGTTACCCAGCTCGTGTGAGGTGGTGCTGGGGAGCTGACTGCAGAGCAGACTGGTAGGTTCTTCATCTCTGGGGCTCAGCCTTCTAGCTATAAAATAAGGGGTGTAACTTTTCAGGACTTTGAAGATGTAGCAAAAAACTGATTTGCTAAAAAAAAGAAAAAAATGTTTGCGGGCCACTGAATAGACTTCCAGTCCTCCCCAAACCTCAGAAGCAGCTGCCCAGAGGCCACTGTGGACATCAAAACTCTGCCCCCAGGTCACGTCAGAATGGACATTCAATTCCACATAGATGAAGGTCTCCAGAGAGGACTCTACAAGGACATGTGTTTCTCTCCTTCCACTTACGAATTTCCACAAGTGCTCAGGGTTCCCAGATCTCCAATTAAAATGCACACTAAGTACATAAATAACTACTGAGAAAGCAGAAAGAGAATGTAGATGATGCCATGATATGAAAGTTGTCTGTGGATGCTTACAAATGGCTTTTTTTTTTTTTTTTTTTTTTTGCCTTCCAGAATTTATTCTGCTGTCTTTGAGAAAGTATCCCAACTTCCTCTGCAGGAATCACCTTGCCCCTGTTGGATCAATTGGGTTAAATGGAATCTCAAATGTGCTCCACCCTTGCCTGGCCAAGAACAGGCCACACCCCAAGCTAGGTTTCTCAGAGCTGGTTTTGGAAACTCCAAAAAGAGGGTGTTCACATACAGGATTCTTCGTGGATCCTGGTAGCAAGAGCCAATGCCTCAGCCTTGGCCAAGCCCAGCTCCAGCCTTCTCTCCCTTGTGGGAACCACCGGGCAGACTGCCAATAAATCCCTGTCTTGCTTAAGTTACCCAAACTGGTTTTTCTTGCTTATAACCAACACTAATTTTTTTTACAATTCCAGAAGCATAGTTCTTAAAGAACAAATTGCCTTCATTCAGTATCATTTTGGCCTCACCCTGGGGTCTCCTTTCTAAGCATATTTTTCAACCAATTTTGTTTCTACTTTCTCCCTTCAAAAAAAAAAAAAAAAAAAAAAAAAAAAAAAAAAAGATAGCTATTTTAAGATCCCAGGTAAGGTAGAAACTGACTATATATGCACAGACCTACAAAGTGAAATTTAAAAAGCTACACTTCATAAATACTTTTCTGAATTGTCTTAAAGGGGAAATACGCACTTATTTTTATTTTATCGTTCAGATCTGACCATCTAATTCATTAGCTTTCCTCTCCAGCATCAGCCCTCTAGAACTGAGATTCTCTGAACTCAGCTGGGTCTTGACCTCAACCTGTTGTCCAAACAGGTGCAAATTTGCTGCAAAACATTACAGTCCACTCAAGATTTTACTACCTATCACAAGTTATTTCATTAAATGCTTTCATGAACATAACCCACAATATCCACAGAATGTCTTTACTTTCATAAATAGCACAAGAAAGGAAACAGAGTTACTCGGCACCCCCTTGTTCATAGGGAACCCTACAATCGTTTTCTTCTCAGCGTGCTTATAGGCACACTGGGTAAATATCTGTCCCACAGTTTAGATCCTGCAACAGTGTCCATAATATCTGGAATGAAATCCAAACTTCTGACCATGGCAAACAAAGCCCCCCATCAAATGGCCACTGCCTGGAGCTCCAAATTCATCACAGACCTTCCCTCTCTTCTCCCCCCTCCCCTTCTCCTCCTCCTTCCCCCCTCCCCTCGCTCCTTCTCCCCTTCCTCCACCTTGTCAACCCTGTCCCTGCTCTCCCAGCTGCCACCTGTAGCTCCCACAGGCCAAGGCCCCTCTCACCTCAAAACTTGCCCTTGCCCTGCCTGGAACACTTCTCCAATCTCCAGGACTGGCTCCTACTCACCATTCAGGTCTCCGCTGAAATATCACCACTTTAAAAAGGCTTCCACGGGTCACCTAACCTAAAGTATCCCCCCCCCCCCGCCCCCAACTTGCTCCCGTATCTCCCTGTTCGGCTTTGCCATACGAAATACGTTATTTATGCTTTGCTTCCTTATCTGTTGCCTCAACTACAGTACAAGATCCGTGAGGGCAGGGATTTGATAGTCCCAGCACATAGAACAACATTTTCCGGAACAGCAAGCTTGTGAAAGACAGAGGGAAGGAAGAATGGAGAGAGGGAGGAAGGATAGAGGGGAAAGAGCTTTGTCGAGCCCAGGCATCCCTTTGGCTGGCTAGTAACTTCTGTAACCTAAGCTTTCAAAAACTAGGACACCAGGCACCTCTCCCTAAACCTTCTGATCATCATAATAGTAGTGATTCCTCAGGTGCAAAGCTTAGTTTTGTGGGACTCTGTAAGTTTCAGAGACCCTCTTTTAGAAAAAGGATATAGAATTATGTACATGATGGCAGGTATAGAAGGGCATATTTATTTAAAATGAGAAAAGAAATCAGGACAGATGATAAGAATTTTGGAAACTCGACTCCTCTCTCCCTGGATCTCTCTGGGTAATCTGCCAGAAATCTCAAATAGAAATGCTTCCTGACAGTGGTCTGGCCTCTGCCACATACCCGGAACACTGGACTACTCCTCACCACCCCCAGAACTCGGGGGTCCAGGCCCGAGAGCCTGTGAGAGCCCCACAGGCTGTGCTTTTGGTTCCTGGCACGTGGATAAACCACGAGGCTTGGCCGTACTCTGTCTTCACTCTACCGTGTCATTTAGCCCAGAACCCGCTCCAGAACCAAGCCTCACTGCACAGAGCAGGCAGCTGCTAAGGAGGCGGGGCTGGTTCTCAGCACCTGCAGGGTCAATTGGGTCCAGGCCCGAGGGCAGCATCCTGCCTTCTCAGGAAAACATGGGCTCTTCCCGGGAATGCCACCCTCTCCCCATCTTCCATTCTTATTCCAGCCTAACAACTTTCCTTGTCAGTCATTTCTATTCCAAGCTGCGGCTCCCTTTAGTAAGTCTCCTGACCACACTCTTAGCATCTTCAGGTTGGCTTTCGTTATTTCCATGTTTGCACAAGTGTTGGATTCAGTGTCCCCCACGGGTTCCATTAGCAGGCTCTGTGCCCCTCTTGCAAGTCACAAAGGCAGCTACACAGAATGGTGATAGAGGGTGTCCTCGTGAAGAGCTGGGAGGGGAAGGCAGACGGCCAGGGGCTAGTCTGCTTCTACGCAAGAGAAGTGGAAATAAAACCGGCACTGCCGGGCCGTGTCTTGCCGACCAAGTGAGGCTCCGGGGACCCAAACTCGCACAACCTTTTTCTGGATGTCTTTGGCAATTTCGCACTGACCCTTGACTCAATAAGCCCGCTTCCAGGAATTTTTTTTGCATGTGTATATGTTTACTTACACACGCACACATGTGCAAAGAAATGAATGCCTAAGGTCATTCAGGACAGTGTTATTTCCAGTAACGGCAAGCTGTAAGCAAGCTCTGTGTCCATCTTTAGGGGCCTAGTGAAATGAATCATGACACAGCCAGGCAACGGAGTATCGTAAAGCTGGAAAAAAGGAACAGATGAGCACTTTATCTTCAACTAGAAAAGGAACCATATTTATTGAGGTAGAAGCAGGCACAGTGCAGTGTGTATAGCTGAACGGCATTTTTCATTTAAAAAGGGGAAATAAAGGGCACCGGGTGGCTCAGTCGTTTAAGTGTCCATCTCCGTTTCGGCTCAGGTCATGATTTCATGGTTACATGAGTTCGAGACCTACATGAGGCTCTGCACTGACAGTGCAGAGCCTGCTTGCGATTCTCTCTCTAGTCCTCCCCCACTCGTGCTGTCTCTGTCTCTCTCAAAATAAGTAAATAAAATAAAAATATGAAAAAGGGAAATAAACATTTTTAAATATTTTTTAATGTTTATTTTTGAGAGAGAGAGAGAGAGAGAGACAGAGCATGAGCAGGAGAGGGGCAGAGAGAGAGGGAGACACAAAATCCCAAGCAGGCTCCAGGTTCCGAGCTGTCAGCACAGAGCCTGACGTGGGGCTCAAACTCACGAGCTGTGAGATCAGGACCTGAGCTGAAGTCAGACCCTTAACTGACTGAGCCACCCAGGTGCCCCTGAAAATAAATATTTTTTTTACTTAGATGAATAGAAACAGCACATGAAGGATAAACAAGAAACTCACTAACTGTAGTTACAAGTTTTGTTTTCGGAGAGCATGGGAATCAGGGCAGGACAAATATTTTTCCACTACTGATGTTTTCATCATTTCTTGTTTGGCTACAAAGGACTGGATAACCTTGTCAAAAATTAAAATTAAAAATTAAATGGGTCACCTCACACTCATTAGGAGGGCTACTATAAGGGAAAAAAAAAAAAAGAAAGAAAATAACAAGTGTTAGCAAGGATGTGGAGAAATTGGAACCTTTAAGCTCTGTTGGCGGTAAAATGGTAAGCTGCTATGGAAAACAGTAAGGCATGTCCTCAAAAAATTAAAAATAGAATTACCAGGGGCACCTGGGTGGCTCAGCCGATTAAGTGTCCGACTTCAGCTCAGGTCGTGATCTTGCGGTTCACGAGTTCAAGCCCCACGTCAGGCTCTGCGCTGACAGCTCGGAGCCTGGAGCCTGCTTTGGATTCTGTGTCTCCCTCTCTCTCTGCCCCTCCCCCACTCGTGCTCTGTCTCCCTCTCTCTCTCTCTCTCTCTCTCTCTCTCTCTCAAAAATAAATTTTAAAAAAACATAAAAAAAAAATAATTACCATGTGATACAGCCATTCCACTTCTGGATACATTCCCAAAAGAATTCCAAACAAGGTCTCCAAAAGAGATCTGTGCACTCATGCTTACGGTGGCTTTTTCACAATAGCCGAAAGGTAAGAAGCAACCCAAGATTCCATTATAGAGAAACAGGCAAACAAAATGTGAGGTATCCATACAATGGAATATTGCTCAGCCTTAAAAAGGAAGCAAATTCCCACACATGCTACCAAGTCCACACGGATTGTCGAGAACATTATGCTAAGTGAAGCGAGCCAGTCACAAAAGAACAAATACCACTTACGTGAGGCATTGAGAGTAGTCAAAACCATATAGAAACAGAGGGGCGCCTGGGTGGCTCTGTTGGTTAAGCATCTGACTCTTGATTTTGGCTCGGGTCATGATCTCACAGTTCTTGAGATTGAGCCTTGTACAGCCTGCTTGGGATTCCCCCCCCCACCTCGGTCCCTCCCCCTGCTCGTGCTCTCTCGCCCTCCCTCAAAATAGGTGAACAAACTTAAAAAAAAAAAATCATAGAGACAGAAAGGAAAATGGTGGGTCCCAGGGAGGGGGGATGGGAAGTTTTAAGTTAATAGTTTCCATTTTACAACATGAAAAGGGTCCTGGAGATAGATGGTGGCAATGGTTACCCAACATTATGAATGTATTTAATGCCATTTAACTGTCCACTTACAAATAGTTAGGGTGGCAAATTTTATGTCATGTGTATTTTACTACAATAAAAAAAAAGGAGAAAACAATTAAATGGGGAGACTGCAGACTGCATCATTAAACATCTCTCCAAAGTACCACTGGCCATTAGTCATCAGTTGAAGATCCGTATGGTATCCGAAGATCTTAAAAGTCCTGTAATCGTGCCAAAACTTATCAAATCTAAAAGGGGAGGTTCTTTCAGTTACAAATTGGTGGACTGAGCGTTCTAAATGAAGAATACCTTGAGGGAGACCGTGGTGCTGTGCTCAGCAGGTATCTCACTTCGGCTACCCAGAATCCTTCACTGCCTTCTCCTGGTGGCAAAGCCCTTTTACTTTCACCACCTGTCCCCCTACCACGTGGTGGACCCAGTCCAATCACAAGTTTACTTCCCTCTTCCGGGGTGGCACGTGACTCAGGCTGGCCAATAGGAGCCCTCTGATCGGAGCATAGTGATTGGCCCATGGAGACCCAACGAGGCCAACAGCAGTTCTTATTCCAGGAAAGGGAAGGAAAGGCTCAGTGGTCCCCGCTGAGACTGCGGGCATTAAAGGCGCTGCAGCCCGGCGCTGCTGCAGACAGCAGGAGGGTGAAGAGGGTGGAGGGCGACACCCTACCGAGAAATGCAGAGTGAAAAGATGGAGAGAAATCGGGGCCTCGTGGCATGGATCCAGCTATGGCTGAAGGAGGACCAGTCGCGGGTCTTTCCCATTTATTTGAACCGATATATTCCGCCATACTGCTGGGGACATTCCAAATTCGTGTCTGTCACTTGCAAACATGCACGTCACTGATGCCCAGCATGGCAGCTGTGGCTCGAGTCTTGCCCTCACTGGCTTCTATAAAGGCACTGACTATTCTGAGAGCAGTTAGTGCTGACAAATCTCCTTCAATGGTGACTGACCGGGCAGTGAAGAGAAAGCACCAGGGTGGGCAGCAAAGTCACCACAACCACGGGCTGTGATGTTGTTCGCTCCACCCAACTCCTCCCAAGCCCCACTCACTCCAAGAGATGACTCACAGCAAACAGCTTAAGAGGAAATGACGTAACCCAACACCCCATCCAGACTTCCTCGTAAGGAAGTTAGCAGGACTTGAAGTCCTGACATCCGGCAGAAACCAAAGTCAAGCTCCTGATGTGCTGTGAACCAGCCGTGTGTCTCTGGGCCAGTCGCCTACGCCCTCTGTACCTCGTTTCTAATCTGTAAAACTAAGCCCATCATCCCCCTATCACAGGATTGCTGTAGGGACCAGTGACATAGCACAGGGGAGGAGCTTACCACTGAATAAGTGCTCAGTGAAAGTTAGCAATCAGTTATCATTGATTCGTTCAGTAACATTGACTTACCCCTTATCAGCAAAGTGCAGTGAAAGACGAAGCAGAGAATATAAAGTTCATCACACGTGGGTCCTAACTTCAGATAGCTTATGGTTTATTAAAGAGACAGTTAGGACAAGTATTCATATAACTGTTAATAAAATACTAATAGGTCACACTTCCTGTGCCAGGCCCTGGAGATTTGGCGATCAGTAGGACGATGGCCTCTGTCTTCATGGAGGGTTTCACGTGTTATTGGAGGGGACTCGATAAATAACTGAGTATCGGATTTAAAGTTCTGGTAAGGGGGAGTCTGAGTGGCTCAGGTGGTTAGGCATCTATCCCCTGATCTCAGCTCAGGTCATAACCTTACGGTTCGTGAGTTCAAGCCCCACACCAGGCTCTGCGCTGACAGCACAAAGTCTGCTCAGGATCCTTTCTCTCCCTCTGTCTGCACACCACCCCCCCAAATAAATAAATAAACTTTAAAAAAATAGAATAAAGTTCTGGTAAGAACTACAGAGGAGGAGTCCACGCGGTAAGAGAACAATAGCAGAGACTTGGAGGTGGGGTGTCTTGACATGAAAGTGATGTGTTTAAAAAAGCAGCCCCCAGAGAGGCTGGGGAGATGCAGGAGAGGGAAGGGGAGGAGGCCAACCATAGGGTCCACCTCCTGCAAAGTCACCTGGCCCTCCAGGGGACCGGGAGTGTAAGTGAGGACTCAGATTTGTCCCCACCTGACCCCAGCGAGCCAGACTGTCATAATCCCACACCCGTCAGCCCTTGGCAAAGGGCCACGCTGGGAGACACAAACCCAGACCTGGTTCTCTCTGGTTGTGGCAAGATGGCGCCAGTAGCCCAAAGGAGGTCCTTCAGTGGAGATGTGCAGATGCAGGCAGTGGGGGCAGAAGCCCAGGAGGCCAGTGAGGGGCCCCCGGAGCAGTGGAAGTAACCTACCGGACGTGGGTGGAGCTCCACAGTGTCCATTATCCTGGAGACCTTGACCTCCCGTTAGGATGCGGTATCCAAAAAGGCTTCCCTGAGGAAGTGACATTTTGGCTGAGTAGGAGTAGCTAGACAAGGAGCAGGGATAGTTCGGTTTGAGATTAATTAAGGGGTTATTTAGATGTAACATTTTCATGGTAGGCAGCGGATCTGGGGAGCTTGTAGGATGCCATTCCCATCTGGGCTCTGTCTGCAGCCATGACCCTCTCTGCCGAAGCCGTTAGCGGCGGATGCCAGGTGGCCGGGTTGATGGCTGCCACTGGTGACAGGCACCGTAACTGGAGATCCGGGGATCTCAGCGGGAAGCCCTTGACAACCTCAGAGCTAAATGACTCAACCTTTCAGGGGCCAATTCGTTACTCCTCCAAATCCTCCCAAACACAGAGCACCTGGCGCTCTCTGGGTACCAATACTTAAGGCTCCCTTACTCCCAGAGTCCCTTGCCACCGATTATGTTTTCCTGGTGCAGAAGTTCTGAAAGATCTCCCTTCATTGTCAATCACGTCCCTAACTCTTACCCAAAAAGTGAGATCCAAGAAATATAGGGGGGGGGGGGTAATTTTTTTTATTGAAAATTAATATTTTACATTTTTTATTTATTTATTTTTGAGAGAGAGAGAGAGAGAGCGATGGGGGGGCGGGGAGCAGAGAGAGAGGGACACACAGAATCTGAAGCAGCCTCCAGGCTCTGAGCTGTCAGCACAGAGCCCAATGCAGGGCTCGAAACCGTGAACCTCAAGATCATGACCTGAGCCCAAGTCGGACACTCAACCACCTGAGCCACCCAAGCATCCCACAAGAAATACATCTTAAGAGAAACCAGATCTGGGTCAATCTATACCGGTGCGTCTCATCTGGGGATGGAGGTCTGTCCCTCAGGAGACATTGGCAATGTCTGCAAACATTTTTACTTTTCATAACTTGAGGTGGGGGTGGGGAGTGGCATCGGGGGGTAGAGGTCAGGAATGCTGTAACAGTGTCCAAAATGGCCACGCCAGCAAAGAACTGTCTGGCCCAACATGTCAACAAGAACCACGGGTGAGAAACCATGAAATAAAACAACGGCCAAATGCGTGGCAAAGGCTGGATCTCCAATCTACAACCTCTCTCTTTTTTGCCAAGTTCGGTGATATGGCGTGTGTAGGACCCAATTTTTTTCAGTGTCAAAAGCAGCAGCAGCGATGTTCAACTACCTTAAGCATAAAGGATTTGTCATTCAAATAATTGATCGGTCCAGGCACGGACCAGGGTCCACATGACGCCATCAGGAATCATTGTGTCTCTCCCCCGGCCCCTCTCCCTCTCTCGCTACTTCCTTTGCCCTCTTTCCTCCCTTCTGCTTTATCCTCAAGCAGACCCTCTGCACGTGATGCTCTCAGGAGCACAGGCTTCCATCTTGCCAAAGTGACCCCCGGGGGCCGGAGAGCTTCTTTTTCCCGCTACTGTAGTTCCATCATGATCTAAGAATCGGTTTGACCTTCTAACTGGGGTGATGTGACCATCTCTTAACCAATCACTGTAGGCAGGGGGTGCAGAACGGTCACGGGTTGGGCCCGAGTCCCCTGTCTGCACCTGGAGGCAGAGAAAGTAAACCCACCCAGACTGGATCTCCAGGAAAACAGGTGCTCCGCGTGTAACTGCGCGTTCAGTCCTCACACTGGTCCTGGAATGAGGAGGGTGTTTCACACCATTGTTCAGGCAGGGAGTCCACTGAGGAGGCACAAGGTGAAGTGGTCGGAATTGCACTGCTGGGAGCCAGATGGACCGGGTCCAGCTCCCGGCTCAACAATGACCTCTGGCCAATTCTTACCTTTTGTGTGTGGCTTTCCCTGTCTGCAAAGGGAAACGGATTGTCCCGGGAGTTAATGAGTCCACACGTATGAAGGGTTGTAAATCATGCCTGGGACAGACGAGCTAGGCACTCGACGAATGTCATCTATCACTTTTGGGAACTAATCCAAGCTCCTCATCTTACAGAAAGAGAAACTGAGGTCAGAGAAAACTCGGACTCCTTCCAGACCCTGCAGAGGGTCTGTGGCAAATACAGGACCAAAGGGCCCACCCGTTCTGACCCAGGGCTCTCTTCGCTACACCACGGACCCTTCTGAAGCCTTCTGTCCGCTGTAAATTTCATCAGCCCCAGCAGGTGAAATGTACCACAGAACCCAGCACTTGTGGATTTGATAGACTCCCTCCGCTATGGCGAGACAGCCTTTCCCCAGGTGGAAAAGCCTCCCCAGCCATTCTGGGAACGTAGAGCCTGACCTTCTTCCCCTGGGTGCGTACCCCCCTCCCTTGGCCGCAGAAGACGGAGGGGTCCCAGTTTCGAGGCTCACTCACGCACTCACACTGCTCTGGCTTTCCCGGCAGCCTCCCTCTTGCTTTCTCAAGCTCCCTGGAAATCCATCAGCTTCATGATATTTATTACATGCTCCTTCCATTTATGAGTTTGCTACGGAAAAGGAGAAGCCGTGTGCTCCTTTCAGACGGCACGAGAGGCAGCGAGAAGAAAAGGTTATGGCTGTGTTTACTTTACTCAGTGCCGTTTTCCCGCTGCCTCACAATCGACGCGCCCCAGCAATCCAATAGCATATTATTAACCGAAGAGCTTTTTCCGATAAATACCAAACAGTCGCTCTAATAACACAGAGCCCAGGTAGAGAGGCAAAGATAAATGCTAATTTCAAAATTAAACTGCTATCCCCCTGCGTGTCTGAGAGAACGGGACGAGGATAAGGAGGGTAAGCGAGGGGACGCTATGACGGGGGACGCGCCGCATGGGGCATAGGAAAGGCAGCAGTGACCACGGTGAGCACGGACGCTGAATATTTGCCACGTGCCAGACACGATGCGTTATTTCATTCACGCCCACGGTGACCCTCTACAGACACACGTGTTTTGGGGATCTTGCGTCCCACATGAGGAAACTGAGGCTGAGAAAGGTCGAGTAATCGGGACAAAGTCCTGCCGGGTATAAATGCAGAAGTTCAGATCGGAATCCAGGCGGCCTGGCTCCAGAGCCCATGAATTTAGACACTATTGCTCAATTACGTCTAGGACCTGTGCACAGGGACACAGTGTTTCTCAGGTTGGAAGGTACCTTTCAAGTTCATCAGTTACTCATGTAACAAATATTTACGAGCTCACAGTTGTTGGCCACTGTGAGCTGGCTACAGCAAAACCACCTAGAACCTTCTGTTGCTTCCTCACAAGAACAGGCTTATGCATGTCCTGGCAGAGGGAAGCAGGCTTATTTAGAAGGAAAGATGGCTAGGGGGCATCCGCTGGGGGCCCAGAGTCTCCTTTCCAGGAGGGAGCTCCTGTGGCCCAGTGTTTCAGCTATCAAGAGAACTCGGTTCAAATCCCAGAGCCCTCTCTCGTACTAGTTGCCACCTGCAGAAAGGGACACGGTCCCTCCCAGCATTTTTCCTCTGTGTGCAAAATGGAGAAAATAATCCTAGGTACCGCTCGCGGTCCTCGTAAGGATTAAACAAAGATCTTTACCAATTCTGCTGAAGTTCCAAGTTTGCCTGCAGGAATTAGGCTGTCGACCGCTCCCCTGCCGTCTTAACTGTCAGACATCGTTTCTTCCATCACCAGAGTGCTCCTGGCCTCCAGAATCCCTGGGGCCACCCACTGGAATCTTCTCATTGCATCCTGTGCCCTCTGGTGGAACCGGAAGCCATCTGCACCAACAGCTCCAAAGGGCTGGCTCTGGGAAAATAGTCTGAAACGCTGTGCGCAACGCCGGCTCATGACAAGCATCCGTTGGTATTATTTTCTCCACGAAACCCCAACGGATTTCCTTACTACAAGTTTGACCATGCGAATGGGGCAATGGAGGCATAGTGATAGATCTTTCTCCTTACTAAAAACTCCTCACACTGATGAGCTGAGACCACCTGTGGTCGAAGCACTTCTTCGGTCCCGATTCTCCATTAAATACGGTAGTTAGTGCAAAGCCCGCCCATGACGGTAATAACCCACATGTTTAGCGCCTCACCAATGCCAACATCGAGTTAAGCACTCCCTAAACATGAGTCCATGAACTCTCACTACCTCATTATGAAACACAATTGGTAACTATTCGCGCTTTACATGTGGGGGCACTGCAGCTCAGGAAAGGCTGCTGATGTTACCCCAAGTCGACACTTTATTATATAATTGCTGTATTAGTCTCTCTTTTTTTCAATATTTATTTATTTTTGCGAGAGAGGAAGAGCATGAGCGGGGGAGGGGCAGAGAGAGAGGGAGACACAGAATCCGAATCGGGCTCCGGGCTCCGAGCTGTCAGCACAGAGCCTGACGCGGGGCTCGAACTCACGAACCACGAGATCGCGACCCGAGCTAAAGTTGGACACTTAACCAGCTGAGCCACCCAGGTGCCACTCAGACAGTTTCTTGGGTTGGAAAGGGC
Organism: Panthera uncia; assembly: GCF_023721935.1. Classification (NCBI taxonomy): domain Eukaryota; kingdom Metazoa; phylum Chordata; class Mammalia; order Carnivora; family Felidae; genus Panthera; species Panthera uncia. The sequence goes on along the minus strand of NW_026057578.1, from coordinate 6,533,181 downwards.
AGAGCCCAACCCAATGTGAGTTAAGAGGAAAAAGAAAGCCCATGAATATGTTGGCACATACAACTAGAAAATTGAGAGGTAGAGACTAATTCAGGCACGGAAGGATCCAGGCTCTCAAATGTCTCCTGTGACATCTCCTCCTTGACCCTGCTTCCTAGGTGTCGACTTCATCCTCAGGCATGCTTCTCCTTCCCGATAACAACGTGGGCACCAAGAAGTCTAGGCAACACAGCAGCAGAGGGACGGAGAAACTGAGCATCTGGCTGGTGTCTACAGTTCCAGCAGGAGACCTGACTGGGCTTCGGGGTCCGTCTCGGGGGTCACGTGCTAGCCCCTGTCACGTGCCAGCTCCCGCATCCATCACTTCCGGTGACGAGGAAGCACCGCCCTGTGATTGGACACACCTGTCACGTGAGCGTCCCTGGAGCACGGGGATGGGAGAGCGGCGTCCAGAGGGCCTAGACAGAGAGTGCGAGGTGCAGGCCCCCCCAGAGGGACGTCGAGGGACTGCCAGCACCAGGAGCAGCAGCACGAGACGCCAGACAGAGCAGAGTCCCGGAGCCCACTCTCTGGTTCTCTTTTCCTCGCTCTCCTGATCAAAAGGCACGCCTTTGATGCCGGCTGGCTTGGCTCCTGCCTCTGGCCCATTTTCCCCGACCTTGCTCTGTGACCGAGCAGCGGTGTAGAATGGAGTGTAGGAAGCTGTATAACCACGAGGATTAGTCTAAGAGTGGCGGGGAGGCAGGGGGAGAGAGAGGGTTGAGTCGATTCCTTTCCCAAAGTTTCGCGGCAGCCTAGAGGTCTCTGGTTTATGGATACACATTAAAGAACCTTTTCGAGAGGGCTGTTTCATGTGAGAAAGCCGTTTAGGCACGGAGGCACTTGGCTGCTCCTTCTAAATGAACATTTTCAATTAGCCTGAAGAAGTTAATTACACCATCCTTTAATAACTGCCCTGTGATTCTGCAAATCCTCCATTAATTGATTCAACCGTCTGCCCCCAAACCAAGAATCGGCAAACAGGTAGAAAAAGACCGAAACGCAGCAGGAGTGGAGCGGGGGAGGCAAACGTGTCGTCTGCAGGGGCAGGTGAGACACAAAAGCCACGTCTGGGACGGTTGTGGGAAACCGCACAGGGTGAGAGGTTTGGGAAATTCATTCCACGGATCCAAGGGGCTTTCACAAGCGGATACACAACATGCTGGCAGGATGCGTCCCTCCCTCTGCTGCGTGTCTCAAAGAGAAAGCGAGTCCGTGGAGCTTGGTCCAGACCATTAACAAAGAGCTCCTGGAGCCACGTTCCCTGGCCCACGGTCGTTCGGGAAACTGCTACGAACAACAGCTTTCCTGTGGGATAGAGAACATCACCAAGCAGAAGGTAGAAACCAGGAAATCCAGTCCCAGCTTTGAAAAAAAAAAAAGGGGCAGCTTCTGTCCTGAAGTGCACAGCACAGGCTCCTGTCACACAGGCACCGGACTGGCCTGGGTTCCGATGCTGGCTCTGCTCCTGGCTGGCCACGTGGCCCCGCGTAAAACCTGATGGGCTCTCAGTTTCCCCATCTGTTAAACGGGGAAATACACGTATCTGTATGCTAGGAGTCTTACAGCAATGAAATGAGATAATGTCATATAAACTGTTCAGGTCCTGGAATATGGTAAGAGTTCAGTAAATCCTGGGGCACCTGGGTGGCTCAGTCGGTTAAACATCTGATTCCTGGTTTCAGCTTGGGTCACAATCTCACCGTTTGTGGGTTTGAGCCCCTCACCAGGCTCCATGCCAACAGCTTGCGGCCTGCTTGGGATTCTTTCTCTCTCTCCCTCTCTCTCTCTCTGTCCCTTCCCTGCTTGTGTTCTCTCTCTCCCTCAAAATAAGTAAATAAGTAAGTAAATAAGTAAATAAATAAATAAAAAATGTTTAAGAATCCAGTAAATCCTTACCGGTGTATCAGCCCGCCCTTACTCTAACAATGTTACATAACAAACCGCTCTCAAAACTTAGGGGCATTCACCAACAGGCATTTATTTCTTGCACACGTGTCCGCAGGTTAGCTGCAGTGGAGCTGGGCCTGGCTTCAGGATGCAGGCTGGACCCAGGCCCCTGCAGTGTTTCTCATCCTCCTCGGGCAGGTCGCTACTGAAGCGTGTGCCGCTCACACAGAAGAAACACAGCAGCTTACGAGGGCAACGCTGACCCCAGAAGTGCACTTCAAGATCCTGCTCACATCTGCTAACTCTGGTTTGCGAAAGCAGGTCACACAGCCAAAACCAAAGTCAAGGGCAGGGAAATGTACTCCCCCCATGGAGGTAAGGGAGAAGGAATTCTATTGGCCAAATAATTATCCGATTTAGCACAACCACCTTGGTCATATGCGATGAGCACACAAATGACGGCGAAGCCGGCTATGATTAAGTCAAGTGAGGGTTTATTTTTGACTGCATTGTGTTCCCCGAAATGTATGTTTTGAAGGCCTAACCCCCAATGTGACTGTATTTGGAGACAGGCCCTTAAAGAGATAATTCGGGTTAAATGAAGTCATAGGACCAGGGCCCTGATCCCACAGAACTGGTGTCTCCATAGGAAGAGGAAGAGAGTTCAGGGGCGTGTGCACCCAGAGAAAAGGCCACGTGAGCACGCTGTGAGAACGCAGCTATCTGCAAACCAGGCAGAGGGGCCTCAGGAGAAACCGAACCCGGCGACATTTGATCTTGGACTTCCAGCCTCAAGGACTGTGAGAAATAAATTCCGATTGTACCCAAAGAAAAGACAACGCTAATTCAAAAGGATATATGCGGCATTATTTACAACAGCCGAGATATGGAAGGAACATAAGTGTCCACGGATGGATGAATGGATAAAGAGGATGTGGTGTGTGTGTGTGTGTGTGTGTGTGTGTGTGTGTTCACACAATGGATTATTACTCAGCAATAAGAAAGAAAAAGATCTCAGCATTTGTGATATGGATGGACCTCTACAGTATTCTAAGTGAAATAAGTCAGAGAGAAACAAATACCATACGATTTCACTTATACGTGGAATCTAAAAAACAAAACAAAACAAAAAATATGAGAAGCCCCTGGGTGGCTCAGTCAGTTGAGCCTCCGACTCCTGATTTCAGCTCAGGTCATAATCCCAGGGCCATGGGATCGAGCCCCATGTCGGGCTCTGTGCTGAGCACGGAAACTGCTTAAGATTGTCTCTGTCTCCATCTGCCCCTCTCCCCCACGCTCGCTCTCAAAAAATAAACTAAAAAAATAAACAAAAATTTAAAAATAAAAATATAAAAAAACAAACAAAAAACCAAAAACAGACCCATAAATACAGCGAACGCACTGGCGGTTGCCAGAGTGGAGGCGCTGGGGGAAAGTGGGTGAGGGGCAGTGGGAGGCACAGGCTTCCAGCTATGGGATGAATACGTCAGGGGGACAAAGGTACAGCAGGGACTATAGTCAATCGTATCACAACAGCGCTGTATGGTGACAGATGGCAGTCACGCTTGTGAGCACAGCGTACCGTGTAGAGTCGTCGAAACGCTGTCGTACACTCAAAACTGATGCAGCCCTGAGTGCCAACTCTGCTTCTGATAAATTCGTTCATTTGTTCATTCATTCATTCATTCATTCATTCATTCCAATCCACACAGCCTCTGGTATCTGGTTGTTAAAGCTGCATCAGACCAACAGGGCAATAGAGAGATTAAGTCCCAAAGGAGGAAGAGATTGCTTAGGGACAGAAGGAAGCAAACTCCACGGAGAAGACATCTTCTGGTGAAAACACAGCCAGGTGGTGTCCAACAGGTGCCGGTGGACGTGAGTCAAGAGGACGGCGTCCGAGGCACCAGAGATGGCTGCAGTCTGTTCTGAAGACGGACAGAAGGTCAAGAGCCAAGACCATTGAACCCCTGGCTGCAGGCACCGCATTAGGCGCTTCACACGCATGCTCGTGTTTAAGCCTCAGAACGGCCCTAAGAGGTGGCATCTTCCACTTGGAGGAGGAAGAAACAGGTTTGCTAAGATAACAATTAGCATCCAAGGAGATCGCACAACAGAACGGAAATATGTCAGCAATCTCTCCTCACTGGTGGTCATTAGCTGAGGTCTAGAAAACAAATCCTGTGGCCTAAGGATGGGGAAACAAAGCGCTTCTAAGAAATATCAGACAGTGGGGGGGATAGGGGGAGCACCTGGGGGGCTCAGTCGGTTCAGCGTCCGACTTCGGCTCAGGTCACGATCTCACGGCCGTGAGTTCGAGCCCCGCGTCGGGCTCTGTGCTGACGGCTCAGAGCCTGGAGCCTGCTTCGGATTCTGTGCCTCCCTCTCTCTCTGCCCCTCCCCTCCACTTGCACTCTGAGTCTCTCTGTCTCTCAAAACTAAACAAACATTAAAAAAAAAAAAAAAAAAGAACCACGCCTTCCCCGACATTCTCAACAGCAAAATGGTAAACCCTACAACAATGCACGTTTTTTACATGCGTCCTGTATCCCCGGGGAGCCCACAAGCTCCCGGGAAGGGGATCTGCTTCACATCACACAGCCAGGCCCCTTACTGAAACCACTGCTCCCTACCCCCAATAAATGCGCATCATCACATCTCCCGGCAGCTCCCGACCCCACCCCGGCTCCCCAATCCTCTTCGTCCCAGAGCTAACAACTCTGGTTTGTTTATTCCTTCCAGGCTCAGAGACACTTCTGGAATAGTGAATCTTAACGTGGGGTGGCTGAACTGGGGGATGCCGTGTCAGGCGGTGCTCTCTGATTACAGTAAACCCTGGCCATGACGTGATGAGTGGGATCCCAAAACGGAGCCACATCAAAGGTGGGCTGGAGTTGTTACAAGGAGATCGGAGTCCTCCCAGGAGAGCTTCCCACCGCAACCCCACCCCCCATCCTGGCTGCCTCGAGGCGCCACCTGGTGGCAGGGGCCTGCTCTGGTTGGACTAACTCCAGGGATGATGTGAGGCTTTGGAGCCCGCTCTGCCAGGAATTAGGAATCTCGCTCTCAGCTGGCACGCACTTCCCCAGCCTGGTCCAGGAAAACAGAGCTAGGAAAATTCCAGGCACAGCGGGCCCCTCCCTCTGCCTCCCTGCTTCCTGGCGTACAGATGGGGTCACACTGCCTTTTCCAGACTTGCCCACCCCATCCACACCGCCCTCCTCCTCTGAAAAAGTCAAGCTCTTTAGCTCTAAGCCCACTTGGCAATCAAGGAGAAGAGAGTCACTCGGCCATCGGGTTATATCAACATTCGTATTTCAGGACACATTTTCTTTTTTTTTTTAATTTTTTAATTTTTTTTTTTTTAACGTTTATTTATTTTTGAGACAGAGAGAGACAGAGCATGAACGGGGGAGGGTCACAGAGAGAGGGAGACACAGAATCTGAAACAGGCTCCAGGCTCTGAGCTGTCGGCACAGAGCCCAACGCAGGGCTCGAACTCACGGACCGCGAGATCGTGACCTGAGCCGAAGTCAGACGCTTAACCGACTGAGCCACCCAGGCGCCCCACAGGACACGTTTTCTAAAGGTCCTGTTGTACTACATTATTTGAAATTTTGTAATAGCCATGGGTCTTTTTTGTGATCAGGATAAAACGGCCATTATCATTTGGAAAATTAAGAAGGAAAGAAAGTCCACTGTGTTTCTTTTCTATTTTTTTTTTTTTTAAATTTTTTTTCCCAACGTTTTTTATTTATTTTTGGGACAGAGAGAGACAGAGCATGAACGGGGGAGGGGCAGAGAGAGAGGAAGACACAGAATCGGAAACAGGCTCCAGGCTCCGAGCCATCAGCCCAGAGCCTGACGCGGGGCTCGAACTCACGGACCGCGAGATCGTGACCCGGCTGAAGTCGGACGCTTAACCGACTGCGCCACCCAGGCGCCCCTCTATTTTTAAATTAATGTGTACATGGGGGGGGGGGTGATATCTTTAAAATTTTTTTTTTACATTTATTTATTTCTGAGAGACAGAGAGAGACAGACACAAGCAGGGGAGGGGCCAAGAGAGAGGGAGACACAGAATCGGAAGCAGGCTCCAGGCTCCGAGCTGTCAGCACAGAGCCTGACACGGGGCTAGAACTCACAAACCGTGAGATCATGACCTGAGCCGAAGTCAGACGCTTAAACCACTGAGCCACCCAGGCACCCCTGACATCTTTAAAATACATGTCTTCCATCAAAGTAAAATTCACTTACAGTTTTTCCTGATTGGCAGTCCGTGAGCTAATACATGTTCTAAGCCCTTGCATTCCCTTTTTCCAACTGTGTTTTCTTTAACAAATATTATGTTCACTTGATTTCTCAGGTGGATAGAGAATTTAACCTTCCACGTCTCCAAATTAGATAACTGACCTTAATAAGTTGACCTTACAGGGATACCTGAGTCAGTTGAGCACCCGACTTTGGCTCAGGTCATGATCTCATGGTACAAGGGTTCAAGCTCCACATTGGGTTTGCTGCTGTCAGCACAGAGCCCGCTTCGGATCCTCTGACCCCCTCTCTCTGCCTCTCCCCTGCTCGTGTGCACTCACACTCCCTCTCTCTCTCTCTCTCTCTCTCTCTCAAAAATGAAAAAACAGAAAATACAAAGAAATGGAAAAACATTCCGTGCTCATGGATTGGAAAAAAAATACTGTTAAAATGTCAATACTACCCAAAGCAATCTACACATTCAACGCAATCCAAATCAAAATTCCACCAACATTCTTTTCAAAGCTAGAACAAGCAATCCTAAAATTTTTATGGAACCACAAAAGACCCCAAATAGCCAAAGTAATATTGACAAAGAAGACCAAAGCGGGAGGCGTCACAATCCCAAACCTTAGCCTCTACTACAAAGCTGTAATCATCAAGACAGCATGGTATTGGCACAAAAACAGACACATAGATCAATGGAATAGAATAGAGATTCCAGAATTGGACCCACAAAAGTACAGCCAACTGATCTTTGACAAAGAAGAAAGAACATCCAATGGAAAAAAGACAGTCTCTTTAACAAATGGTGCTGGGAGAACTGGCCAGCAACATGCAGAAGAATGAAACTAGACCACTTTCTTACACCATTCACAAAAATAAACTCAAAATGGATGAAGGACCTGAATGTGAGACAGGAAACCATCAAAACCCTAGAGGAGAAAGCAGGAAAAAACCTCTCTGAGCTCAGCCACAGCAATTTCTTACTTGACACATCCCCAAAGGCAAGGGAATTAAAAGCAAAAATGAACTATTGGGACCTCATGAAGACAAAAAGCTTCTGCATTGCAAAGGAAACATTCAACAAAACTAAAAGGCAATGGACAGAATGGGAAAAGATATTTGCAAATGACATATCGGACAAAGGGCTCATATCCAAAATCTATAAAGAACTCACCAAACTCCACACCCAAAAAACAAATAATCCAGTGAAGAAATGGGCAGAAGACATGAATAGGCACTTCTCTAAAGAAGACATCCGGATGGCCAACAGGCACATGAAAAGATGTTCAACGTCGCTCCTTATCAGGGAAATACAAATCAAAACCACACTGAGATATCACCTCACGCCAGTCAGAGTGGCTAAAATGAACAAATCAGGAGACTATAGATGCTGGAGAGGATGTGGAGAAATGGGAACCCTCTTGCACTGTTGGTGGGAATGCAAATTGGTGCAGCCACTCTGGAAAACAGTGTGGAGGTTCCTCAAAAAATTAAAACTAGATCTACCCTATGACCCAGACATAGCACTGCTAGGAATTGACCCAAGGGATACAGGAGTACTGATGCATAGGGGCACTTGTACCCCAATGTTTATAGCAGCACTTTCAACAATAGCCAAAGTATGGAAAGAGACTAAATGTCCATCAACTGGTGAATGGATAAAGAAGTTGTGGTTTATATATACAACGGAATACTACATGGCAATGAGAAAGAGTGAAATCTGGCCTTTTGTAGCAACATGGATGGAACTGGAGAGTGTTATGCTAAGTGAAATAAGCCATAGAGAGAAAGACAGATACCATATGTTTTCACTCTTATGTGGATCCTGAGAAAGTTAACAGAAGACCATGGGGGAGGGGAAGGAGAAAAAAAAGAAAAAAGAGAGGGAGGGAGCCAAACCATAAGAGACTCTTAAAAACTGAGAATAAACTGAGAGTTGACGGGGGGTGGGAGGGACGGGTGGGTGGGAGGGTGATGGGCATTGAGGAGGGCACCTATTGGGATGAGCACTGGGTGTTGTATAGAAACCAACTTGACAATAAATTTCATATTAAAAAATGAATAAACATTAAAATAATAATAATAATAATAATAATAATAAGTTGACCTCACAAGTTTCTCCCACCAGAATAGCTAAGATGAGAAAGACAGAAAATGCCAGTGCTGATGAGGATGTGAAGCATCAGGAAACTCCCAAACACACAAGTGGGTCACTTTGGAAAGCGGACTTTGGCCATACCCATCACGGCAGAGCAAACGCTGCCTTCCACCCCAGGAGTTCCACATATGTTCCCAAAGAACACGCACCACAGCAGTCACTGCCATTCATGATTCTATCGTACGGCAACATACGATATTGTGATATGTGTTACATATGTTATATATCGTGTATATATGTTATATCATATATATATTGTATATATACGTTATATCATATATATCGTATATATATATCATAATATACGTTATATCATATAACATATGCTATTGTAATATACGTTATTATTCATGATTCAGTCCTGCTCATTATAGCCAAAAACTAGACACCTCCCAAATGCTCATCGGTGATAGAATAAATCATTGCATATTCGCACAATGGAATACTCTACTGCAATGGAAAGACAGAACAACTACACTCGACAATACGGATCAGCCTCGCACACATGAAATTGAGAGCAAGAAGCCAGACTCAAAAAAGTGCATACTGTTCAAGACCATTCGTAAAAGGCACAGAGACAGGCTAAACTAATTTTGAGGAGAGAAGTCAGAAAAGTGGTTACTCTTGGTAGGACCAGGGAAGGGGTGAGCAGACAGAGGCAAGCAGGGAGTCTGGGGCGGGGTCACATTCCATTTCCCGGTATCGATGCTCCCGACGTGGGTGTGTTGAGCATGCGAAAATCTAAGCTGTATGATTTGGGCACTTTTATATGCATTGTATAGTCAAAAAAGTTTTTAAAAATAGCCATCAATTCCCATAAAGGATTAGGTGTTGATCAATAGAATTCACTTAGTGACCTTTTCTCCAATTAATACCAAAAGAACAAAAAAGCAAAGCCCTGCCCGTTAAAACCCACCAGCTGACAGATAAAAACAAAACAAATCAGATGGCATGCCGTGCCCACAATCTTACCAAAAACCAAATGCATAGTGTCTCATCAACGGGTTTCTTATCAAGAGCAAATAGCTCCTCCTCCAAAAGGAAGAGTCTTAATCGATCTCTGTGCACATCCATTTGAAGGTGTTTAAACATGGCTGGTTTTCATTCCGCTGCCTGCCTTCGGTTTAAATGAAAGCCACATTTTCTGGAGACGTAAAAGGGCCGAGAGAGGGGCATACTGACATTTGACCTGATTTTGATCTAGGTTTCATCCAAAAACAATATTTATGCACCAGACATTGAACTGCCTAGAGAACGCTCTTGAGTATCTAATGCCCAAACAAGCAAAGGCAGGTGGCCACCAGGACTTTTTGACCAGGGACTTCCCAGTTACCAAGGATGATTCTCTGTTCTCTACGCAGGCAAACAGTGACACCCAGTGGAAAAATGGAGAATAACAAGCTATCTTTGGTAAGTGCTGCTAATGAAAATTCTGTATATGGGTTTACTTTAAATGATCTAGGGGAAGTTTTTTGGGGCGCCTGGGTGGCTCAGTCGGTTAAGCGTCCGACTTCGGCTCAGGTCACGATCTCGCGGTCAGTGAGTTCAAGCCCCGCGTCGGGCTCTGTGCTGACCGCTCAGAGCCTGGAGCCTGTTTCAGATTCTGTGTCTCCCTCTCTCTGACCCT